>NW_015653519.1:586365-592637 GCF_001515625.1 Sinocyclocheilus rhinocerous | reverse complement strand
TCCGGATCAGTACTGGAAGACCCTTCGAATGTGGTGGACGGCTTATGTATAGCGGCCCATAGAAACAGTCGCTAATGAGGCATCTATGTTTACATTTCTATGGCATTGAATATGCATTTTCAATAAGTCTGCTATTTAGATCAATGTGAATAAAACCGAAGTTTAAACTAATATGGTTTAAAACGCATGATTTCAATGCGATAACCATGATAATCAGAACCAGAACAGATGTTTTTTAGCAGGTACCAGCTGTAATGGCACAGCTCTATTCTGGAAAAGCGGGCGGGGAGCAGCAGCTCATTTGCATTTAAAGAGACAGGCACGAAAAACAGCGGTGTTTCTGCTTCCACTCAAAATAGGCATTTTCAAAATGATATAATAAATGATATCTGGAGTATTTTGAGCTGAAACTTCAGAGATACATTTTGGGGACACCAAATTGTGTTTGTATTTGGATAAGACTGGAAGTGGAATTATATTTCCATTTTTTTAAATATAACTTTTTAATATTTTTTTTCAAAATAATGTTTATATAATTATAACATTTCCTTAAATATCATCTTATTAAAACAATAAAAATACTTTTTTTCAGAAAAACTTTGTGTACAGAGTTATGTCATCCACAACCTCAAATAAGAGGACTTTAGAGAACACGGAAGCTGAAAGAAAATATTCAGGGGTTGAAACCTGCTAAAATGTTTTCAGTTTACTCTATGCTGAAACAAAATATTCTGTCAGGATCCACATGACCTTTGAATCTTGCACACATTTTGAAATCACAGTCTCACTTACTACATGTTTATTTAAAAAAAAAAAATTCTTGTTTGTGTTTGTGAGAATGCAGCATTAATTTATCTGCAGAGAACAATTGGTACTGATAGACAATATCCCTATTTTGCAACGTGGAAGTAAGCTATTTTCTTGAATGTGAACAAGATCTGCAGTATTGTTCAAGTACTGTTGTATTAACAAATCCTTGGATAATCTCTTTTCATGGCATGGGAGAGTTGTACAATAAACAGTATTGAAAATGGATTGTCATGCTTTGACGTAATAAAACTATCTTCCTGTAAATTTGGAGTTATGTTATACTGCTGTACTACTCATACCCTTCTCAGACTTTTCATTTGGGTCTGGATTTCCAAGATGCAGCATCTATTATACAAACACATGATCTTTCAGAATCGGAGCTAGTTACTTTTGGAGGAAGTAATGTTGAAATGTTATCAAAATCTTAAATGCTATCAAAATTTTTTGTATATCTGTTTACCCCTTTTGTTCCCACATCTTACGTCTTAAAAATGCCTTGCCTAAGATGAGAGAGGTAATTACCATATAAAACATAATTTTTTCTCACAGGTTCCACCACAGATTTTCACTTTTTTTTTTCCCACTGACCCTAATTCTCGAACCCCCACTGCAGTATACTGCTACCCCCAGGCAAGAATCTCACATTTAATATTTTATTAGTATTAAAATGAGCCATATGCTCTTTTAGCATTCACCCAAAACACAATAAAGCTCACAGAAGGAGATTGGAAGCATTTTATCCAACTTTTTTAATTTAATGTTTTAGGATCTAATGACTTTTAATTAAAGGCACAATACCATTTTAATGTGTGCTGTGACATTTAAATTTTGCCTGAAGTGTCCCTGAGATCAATAAACAAAAAAAGAACAATAAATAAAAAAACTAAAAAAATAAGTTGTGACAGCAAACAATCCAATTTTAATTCGCACCAAGTCTTTAAAAAATCAGTTCACATGATTCTGTTGAAATTTACAAACTCACAATTATCCTCCACAATTATTATGTCATCCTTAATGAAAGTTATACAAGAAATCTGCCAATTTTCACATCATGGTAATATAAAAATTTATGTATGTGTCTCAGTGATTTTCCTTATGTAGAGAAAGGCAGTGACAGTCATTGGGGATAATATTGTGAAAGGCCTGGAAGACTTGTGGGAGTCTGGCTTAATTATCATTATAGTTTCTCTTTAGCAATCACAACACAGGCGTCTACCCAAAGCATCTGACAGAAAATGGCTGAAAGTTTTTCACAGGACCAGAGCCAGGAGTGGCCCTGAACTTGATAGATCTGTGGTCCGCGGATCCAGTTTCCACCCATGTCCCCACCCTTAAACCATTGTCTTCTTCACTGGTGCCGTCCGGATATTTAGAGTCCAGTCTTGTCTGGAGATCTTCCACCTCCGATGTTCCTGTCTGATTTCCTGGTCCCATCTCCTCTGTAGGTTTCGGCCAGTTCTCTGGATCCATTGGTCCTACTGGCCCCACTGCTCTGCCCTCGCTGCTAGCTCCATGCAGCTCTGCAACTTCAAATTGGGCATCGTGTCTACTAGGTCAACAAGAGGCATCTTCGCCCTGATCCATCTGCCACTCTGCTTGGTTCCTCCACATCCCCAGGTTCAACCTTCATCAGTCGGTCCCAGTGTTCCGCCCAGCCTTCCAGCCAAAGCTACACCATGGTTCCTCCTGCCTTCAGCTCCATCGTGGCCTGCTCCTTCTAGTTGCTGTCCATCACCAGCTCCACACTCTCCTTCTTCTGGTGGACTCTCTGTTACTCTCATACTTTGAATATCAAATTTATTTTGTGTATTTTTAATAAATTATTTAAATAAAAGCTACTTTTTAAAGTAATTACAAATTAATATTACAATTAATTACAATTATTTATATCAGATGCCAGTAGTAACTGTAGCAGAATTAATATTACAGTCAACTAATTCATCCAGTGAACATTCAGTGTAATTTCATATCAACAGAAAATAACTTTCTTACAGAACTAATGCATTAGAACAGTAGCAAGATCAGCTCATTAAATTAACTTTGTTTTGCAATCAGTGACAGAATCAAAAACTCACATAATTGTGAGTAAACTAAACAACACACTAACACATAACTCTTCTAAACAAACAAACATACAATCATCCATACAAGGGCAAATGAGAATGAATGAATGAAACCGTTAGAGAATCAGGGAATGAAGCTATAGAAAAGGAGTCAGTTAACCACCTGAGCGAACCATCTATGCTTTTTTAAGTAAAGCAAGTCTTGGCTTCACAGGCTATTCCACACAGCACTTGTTTCATGAGTGAGACCCCTCCAAAACTTAAATGTCTACTTTGCTTCTTTCTGCAGATGTTGGCTTTCTGATATGAACCACTCGGGTTGCTTGGCAACAGCACACCACAATTAGAGGCTTGCGTGGTGGTGAGATGCCATAGTACACCATCCCTATATTATAAGTGACTATTATTAAGAGAACAAAAATGGATAGCTACAAAACAAAAGCAAGAATATGTTCTCAAAAAAGAGTTAATGGCGCCTAAAATGTCAAGTGGCACAACCAAAGGTAATTTTGTGGGGGGAAAATAATAATAGTATGTCTTTTTGTCTATTTTCTCTCAAATTTTATTATCTTTGTGGGTTTAGGTTGTTTTGCTGTTTACTGCTTGGTGGGCTATATTATGCTAAATATACAATGTAAATGCTCCGGTGAGGAGATAAGTCATGCAAATGCAATTGTCTCTTCACCAGAGCATTTAACAGCAGCATTTAAGTAAGAAATCTATTCTTATTAAAGCTACTAAAGTTATTCATTCAAAAGCAGTGAGTGATCTTCTTTTGTTAGTTTTTATTTTGTTGTTTGATTCATATCAACAGCTTTAGCCCCATTTGTATGGTAAATCAAGTGTAGCGTTAGTTCTGGCAGGTCACGTTAGTCAAACTTGCATTAGCTGACTCTCAGCTGATTCACGTCTACCTACAGGAATACGACGCCTATCTCAGCTTTCAGCAGCTTTCGCGTTGCTCAATAGCTAATGACCCTTCTCCATCCCCAGCTCCTCCTCTTATCCAGTCAGAATTTGGCCTTCTGATTCTCTTTGAATCAGGCTAATTTCTAAAATGTGTACATTAAATTATTGAACATTAATGATATCTGCAATACATTTATGTTGGTTCTGTTCTGTTTCCCTAGGTGGGATTATTGCTGCTCTCCCTGCTCTTATCCATGCTAGGCTGCATGGATGCGCAGGGAGTTCTTGCCCAGAACGGAACCATACTGCCAGTCCCAACTGTATGCTAATTGTCAATCATCTTGACGATAGTGGTCCTGACAGAATTGTTTCTCAAGTGGAAGTCTGTAAAAAATAAATTTACATGGCACCTCAGTGATAAAAGACATGACTTCGGATAGCGGTTTATTCACGATGGAGAAGCGAGTTCTGAGATCCTATGAACTCTGCAGGGAACGCCCTGCTCATGTGGCCAGTCGCATGATTATCCGCTGAAAATAGAACGTATGCTTGGAATAATAAGAATAAATTCATATTTTATAATATTCTATGTATTATTTGATTACTGAAATATCCTGTTTAAAAATAGTAAAATAGATGTGCTATAGTTTCTTGTCTTGCATTATCTCTCAAAATGATGTCATTAAAATTGAGGAGATTAGCAGAAGTAAATCAATGCAACCTCTTATTTACATATGGTATCCATAAAGCTGCTTGATTTATATTCTAATTAGGGCTGGGCAAGTTAACGCATTATTATCGTGTCAACGCATTCATTGATTAACGCCGACAATTATTTTATCGTGCATTAGCGCAGTTTTTTATTATTATAAAAGTCCGTTGCTCACTAGCTTTGAATACACATACAGACAAACCATGGGTCACAGGAGGGGTGGGATGTTGATCAGTACTGGCTTGGGATGGGCGTCATCACGTGTCTCAACCAATGAGAGCATTTGGGGTGGGCCTATGGCTGCAGCAGCGCTCACATGAAGTGCTCACGACTTCATAATTGGGAAATAGGACGTTTCCGATAGCACGTGAAGACAGCAGAGAAGCGCTCTCGCTCAGGACAGTGGAGTGCATCGCTTTGTTAACTTTGTGGTTTATTATATTGAGTTGTTTGGGACGTGGTAACACATGGCCCTCTCACAATATATTGCAATATACAGATCTATCACTTTTGCCGCTCAGAAATGTTAACGCAATCATGCTGCAGCTGCACGTATCAGAAATTCAGCGCTCCGACACTACATGCGTACCGCGCCCGAGCCCAGTTGAACCGCGCTCTGGCCCACCTCATCCAACCAAGCCAGGGACGGCTAAACGAACCGCTCCTGAGCGCGCCACGGAGCGATCACGCTAGTCAAACAAACCGGGCTTTAGGGGTCAAACATCCTCAAGCACGGTTAAGATTGCCTAGTGTGAGTCCACCCTTATTCTCCTGCATCCCGCACACACGAGTCTCTACCCGCCCGCACTCACCCATCAAGTGTTGTCCCGCACCGCACTCTGTTGCGTTGGGTCCCGCGATAGTGCAGGTCTCTACTCGGAAGGCGCCTGTTATAATAGGTTAGTTTGAGATGAGCAAAATCTGCGCAGAACCGATCACCGGTGATCACCGCGAGATGCATGCCGGTTAGAAAAGTGTCAGAAGGCTTGTTTGAGATGAGCAAAATCTGCGCAGAACCGATCACTGGTGAACACCGCGAGATGCATGCAGGTTAGAAAAGTGTCCGAGTTACGTCCGACTTGCTCTGATGTCATGCTGACGTGTGCCAAAAAACTCTCGCGACGGCGAGGCGGCTGTGTCGGATTGTGCAGTCGAGCGCAGTTGCTCTCCACCAACTGCGCTGATCAAAAGCATGATGGGAAACGACTGACTGACGACACAGCTTAATGCTCATTGGTCCAGACAACTGTGATGCTGCGTTCTCTTCTAAAATGTTTTTTTATCTGGTTCCATGCGATTATGTATTTAAATTATGCATAAATGTTCCCAAACACTATTACAGTGCGATCTCTGTGTGAGTTATGCGATTGTTGTCATATTTCTATAAAAATCTAAAATACATGTTTGTATTAAAGTAAAAATGGATGATAAATACACCTTTCATATGGAATTAAATAGCAAGCACTTTGAATGTCTTGTTCATCATATTTATTTTCATATAAAAGTATCAGAACTGAAATTATATCATGTTTATAAGCAACACAGCACGTGAGTGAGAATAACGCGATATCCACCTTTGATCTCTTTGGTATCTGTTCACTTCGAGAGGGCAGAACTGTCCGTCTTGACTGCGCTTATTTCACTCCTTCTCTTACTGCAGCCGCCTACTCTCGCCTACATTTCAGGCAAGGCGAGGCGCATCTCAAACAAGCCTAGTGACTCTCTTCATGAATGAGTCACTGAATCACTCGATTCGTTCAAACAGCTGATTCATTCAG
>NW_015653519.1:569931-584713 GCF_001515625.1 Sinocyclocheilus rhinocerous | reverse complement strand
TCCTTGATTTCGCTTAAGCAACTTTAAATATAATATGCATGCACAATAAACTATTGTAACATGTATTCACATCACTTGACAGAAAGGTTTTTGCAGGTTTTAATAAAATGTAAATTAATAAAAGTCATATTAAACAAGCATATTTCCAGTACGCGCCTCAGGCTTGCGGTTCGATTCAGTTCAATTTGTGAACCGGCTCAACCGGTTACTTCCTGAGAACCGGATCAAAAGAACGTTCAAGAACCTAACATCACTACTGCCAGTAATGTTCCCGCTGGCAGATAAAAGGACGCTGGAAGGAGTGAATGGAGATTCCTTCGTTTTTGCTCCTGCTATTTGCTGTCATTTTACTCGTTTTTGACTTGCTTTATTTGTTATTAGTTTATGCCAAAATCCTTTGCTATTTATATATAGAATAATGATTATTATAAAATTAATATCAATTTTGTAATTATATAGCAATTCCTTTTTTTATGGTAAAGCATAAACTGTGTGTATTCAACCATAATCGACTACCAAAATGCAAGATAAACAAATCACTCCTGTCTCCAGAGACACACAATAGCTGAAGCAGTTGCCACAGTCAAAGCCTTTGGAGGATTATATACTTCTCACTCTGACAGACACCAGCTGAGAGCCGACATCACTTATCATATTCCCCAGAGCTTATACCCACAGCATGGGAAGCAAGAGAACACAATTTATCCTTAACGTCGATCCACATCATTAAGTGGCTAGTGGCACAGGACAGGCCCGTTGCGAGGATCAGTAACTCTTATAAGAACTGAATAAATTCACCCTTGGACTTTTGCTGGTCCTTATAGTCATCAGAGGAAATATCACACTTCTGGCGAAGGTCCATTTAGTTCCTCCCATCCATCTCACTATTTGATGCCGAGAAGATTTAGGTATACATTTTCTTAAATAAATATGATTGGAGTTTGCCTGTGCAAATTGTGAATCCACCAAATTTGATGTAAAAATTAGCTCAACCATAAAGTTATAAAAGTAGCAACTACAACTTGTGTATTTCAAACATGGCACCACAAAATTTGTCACACCGAGATGACATCAAATGTCTTCACTGATTCACATGTGTCTTTTGACCAACCATGAAAGTGTTTCGATTATTCAACAGAAACACTCCATGACATTTGAAGGACAGCAGTGTTAATGTATGCAATTATGCAACCTTATGGTGCACACATAGCAGTGCAACAACAATAGGTATAACTATAAATCTGTTTGTACATGATACAACTGATCTGAAGCGCTTATGGTAGACGATAGACAGATAAACAGATGATGTCCTCAACAACATTAGACACACTTGAAATTTTTTCATTAACTATTTGATCAATAACTATACCTTCAAAAAAGCCCTTCTCGCATGCATTTTTCTCCAAAATTGTTTTTCCTCATGGTCCTTAGTTTGTGTTCTTTCAGCCTTTTCCCAGAAAATAAATAATTCTGGACAAGCAGTGAAAAATTAAGCATTTCAGCACACAGCAAAATGCCTGTCCAATATATTAAATAAGTTGTCCTGATCTATCAAGCTTTAAATGCTGATGTTTGATATCTATAATATTTCACCTGAGTGCATGAAGTTGCCTCAGATTTATCAAGATCATTATACATTACTTGGATCTTATTTGCTCATTTTCTAATTATTAGCACACTTGTGTTACATATTTCAGAGTAACCAAAAACCGATAGCAACAGTTTACATCTTTGGAGTGTCCTTTAATAGTACTTGCTGCTAACATTGAATTGCTCAATTAAACAGATTTCTTGCTTGCGTAATATTACCTTAATACATCCAAATAACTGTTAGTTGAGTGCTGTGTCTCTAGTCGGCTCATCCTCTCATTCAACCATAGCAACGGAAGCATAACATAAACAGATTTTTGAAAGCTGGGTATGGCACAATCTTGGGCAAATTTGAAAGTTTCCTCTCTATTTCATGCTTTATAAGTGATCATAATGTCCATCAAGTTATTTGACAATGAGCTATTATCTGCAACAGCAGATTCACTCTCCCCTGGGAAACTACAAACAGTTGTCAAGTGCATGAAGTAAACACACACAGCTCTGGAATATCTACTAATGCAAGGTACATTAATAATTCAGAAGTAAACAGCTAGTATTTCTCTGGCACACATAGGTTGCCTACACCGAAGAAAGCCCTGTCAAGGCACCGCCCCAGTATGGTTCGTGTCAAATAATTCCTTGGTCAAGTTGTTTGATGAAAGAGAGAAGATACATAGTTGCAATAAATACTTTAAGAATCAGTACAGCTACAACACTGGAGTACTATTATTTTGTTGCATAGAACTGAGGAAGAAAGCATGATGGCACGGTTTGATCTTTGGTTGACCAATCAGTGGAAAGCTGTTTTTCATGCCTGCCCAAATGAGGAAATACATTTTTAAGTTGTTTTCCAATTATCTACCATGTACTTTTTTTCTTTGGCAATCTCAATAACGGAGCAAGGGGGTGACTCTGTGGAGAAGAATTGTTGAATAAAGTCATTATTTTATTTATTTATTTATTTTATTTTAGAAGTCTTATTTTAGTTTTTTTGCACACAAAAAAAGTATTCTCGTAGCTTTATAAAATTACGGTTGAACCACTGATGTCACAAGGACTATTTTGTCGATGTTCTTGGTACAGGAACATGGTAGGACCCTTGCTGTCTATGGAGGATCAGAGAGCTCTCGGATTTTATCAAAAATATCTTAATTTGTGTTCCAAAGGTGAGCAAAGGTCTTACGGGTTTGGAACAACATGTGGGTGAGTAATTAATGACAGAATTTTAATTTTTGGGTGAACGATCTCTTTAACGTTAGTTAATGCTTTAACTATCATTAACTGATTATACAGTTTTCTGCAAATCTGTGCCAGTTACGGAGGGATGCAGGTGAGCGTATCCACAACAGCTTTGGCTTGCACTCTGTTGCTATGAATAGTCATTATTGTTCCATGCTCTTATTGGTTTGTTGGCATCTGAGTGATTTCCTGCGCAAGAAAAGCTGCCCACGAACTGCTCATCCAAGTGGAAAAACGTGCTGTTGTTGCCAGATCTCAATTAGCGAAAATCACATTGTATTTGATGCAAAACTAACATGACTAGGTAAGACTAGACTTGACTAGGAAGGTAATGTATGGTTGTCAGTCACTGCACCGGTGTGGTTATTCACTGTACTTCGGAATCACATATTCTATGTCTCGGAAATACAACCCAAATCAGAATTTTCCTCAGAAAATGTAATTTGAACAAGTAAGCAACATGTCTGCCACTTTTATTCTGACCAACTGAGAAAAAAAGCATTACAGTACATCACGCTACCAAAGGTGATTAAATCTAACGATCGCTTAGCTCATATCACATCAAACTATGCAATTTTTATTATTGTTATACTTTGTTCTCAAAATGTTAATGTTAACAACATCAGCATTGCGTGACAACATGTATTTAGAGTGTATTAGCTTTACCTATAGACTACTGGTGACTACGGGTGAATTACCAGTTTTTACTGATTGTCGCATTGACCTTTCTGGATTACAATCCGCCATCAAAATGATAAGTTATTTATTCCAGCTGCTGTGAGAAAAGGCTTTGAATGATCCGCCACCTGCAGCTAGGGATGCAGCGATTAACCGGTTTCGCGATTAACCGCGCTTTAAAACGTCACGGTTAATTAATCGTAAAGGTTCCGCTAAACCGAGTGTTTGTGTTATACGGAACGGAACTGTTGCAGCTTGCGCAAAACGAAAACAAAGTTACACTAGCGGTGCACCAGCTTAAAATGACGTGCTTAGAGGCACGGAGGCTACTACATGCATTAGATTAACTGTGACAGAGGGACCAAACAGCGAAGCTTTATTTCCACCAGAGAAATGCTTGTCGATAGTGTGGGACCATTTTGCGTACACCAAGAATGACCAGGGTGTCATTTAAATATTGCCGTAAAAAACTGCTGCTTAAAGAGCAAATACATTAGGGATAATGTTTACTGTGTTATTTCTGTTTCAAAAGCCAGCAATAAATAACACTTTAATATCTAAAGAGTGCTCATGTGATTTTATACATTAGTAATGTTGGGAAATGAATAAATGCATAATAATCATCATAATCGTAAAACCGTGATTATTCCTCAGACAATAATCGTACCAACAAAATCTATAATCGTTGCATCCCTACCTGCAGCATGACGCAAAGACGAATGGAGGCATGCTTGTATTTCCCACGAAAACCTACCAGTACCACTCAAATTAGAAAACATTATTACAAGCTTACTGTTGTGAATCGTGCTAAGGTAAGGGGATAATTTTGAACACTGGCTGGTTATGTACTTGCCCAAAAATTTATTTTGGATCATTTTAAGTTAGTTACATAAAAATGTACATTGGTGTAATTTGATGTTGAAAAGTAACACTGATTACCCCTTGTTTAACTGCTAGTTGTTCATACTACTTCTTAAGACACAATCTCAACATAAAGTCTATGTTCATACAACTGGCCATTGGTATATATTCGGCTGGTGTCTTTATTTGCACATTTCCTAAAATAGAATCTCTAATAACCAGGGTGCTTTCAACAGGCACCTCAGTGGGTTCGTGATTCTCTCCTTCAATCAGGAATGGGAGAGTGAGATCACTTTTCTGTGCAGGTATGCTGCTGGGCCGTCACTCATTTGCTCTGCTACCAGCGTTGCCAGAATTGTGCTAAATTTTGACTTCCTGTTAGTTTATTATCCCCATCCTCGTTGAGGCTACTACCCGACTGAAGAATGTAGCATTAACCAGAGATGCCTTATCAGTTTTGATAATAAATTCAATTCAATTCAAGTTTATTTGTATAGCGCTTTTCACGATACAAATCGTTTCAAAGCAACTTTACAGCTAATTTTCTACAATATTTAGTAGTAGCTTATCAATGGTGACTGTCAGTTAATGTACATATGGCAGAAATGTATGGAAAAATCAATTAAAGACGTAATCAAACAGACGATGAACACTATTAACAGCAATTATTATATGATGCAATCAAACTTATAGCAAAATTTGGTAGTTCTGTATGTTGTTTCAGGGTTGGCATCATCTGAGGTCCTCTGAGGGGTTGGCATCATCTCTTCTCAGGTGTTCTGGATCCAGACTGAAGCTTGTGTAAATCCTAGTTACCACGGGATGTCAATCCCGTGGCAAAAACAGAGAAACAAATAAAGACATAATTAGTGTAGCTGCTGTTCCAACCAAGTAAAATTGATTTGCTTAACCCAAGCTAAAGAATAATAATGTGCATTTGATCAGATATAACTGCAGTACAAGATTATGAGATGCGTTATTTGAATGCTTGGCCAAAGAGATGTGTCTTTAATCTAGATTTAAACAGAGAGAGTGTGTCTGAACCCCGAACGTTATCAGGAAGGCTATTCCAGAGTTTGGGAGTAACATTTCAGTGCAAGATACATTGTTTCCCGTGATTGTGATTCCTGTGTAAATACAGCAAAAGAGGAAATGTAAATGCAAACACAAACTATGATGGATAAACCCATGACCACATGGGGAAAAAATGAATTAAAAAAAAAAAAAAACGAAAACCTGCACATGTAAAAATCTTATATGAACCAAACATAGTGTTTCCACTCTAGTGGAGAAAGTGTCATTTTATGGTGAGAGAAAAAAACACTGATATAGGAAATGTATACACAAATATACACACACACAAAATGAATGGGTGAAACTGTAAGAGTTTGTTTATTTATTCATTTAAGTAAAAACCAATGCAGACCACAAACAATAAAAAGCTGTAAGATTTGAACATATATACATAAACAGAATATACATATAAACAAAACAGAAACCACACTCACCCATTAATTGTGTGTGTGTGTGTGTGTGTGTGTGTGTGTGTAACTACAACAGAGCAAATATGTTTCAACAATACAGATCAGGCAAAGCATGGAGCACTAAAGCCATCTACTGGCCATAGTCAGAAATTAACATTTCATACCATGACACCCAGTGTATGATTGATTGATTGATTGATTGATTGATTGATTTGTTCATTTGTTTGTTTATTCATTTATTTACTTAATTATGACAAATCTTTTCATTTACTGAAAATATTTTTACTGAAGTGCACATTAAAAAGAATGCACTTATTTTATCAGAAAATAAATGGTGAAAATATCAGTTTAGAGGTTAAAATAATAAAATCCCTATAGAATTACATTCTGAATAAATGCATTCATTTTACACAATTCATTCATTTTATTTTATTGAGAAAACTGACTACATTTTACAATTCTGGAGAAAGAAAAAAATAATAATAATAATCTTCACGACTTTTGTTATAGTCTCTGTAATGGTACATATAGTAAAACATTGGCTTTCACAGTAATGAAAATGGTTCTGTTAATTGTTTTCACTTTTCTACCCTCTCTAAACTCTGCATAATCTGACAACGTCCTACTTTCAAGAAGCAACTCCTAACATGCAATTTGACTGATAAATCCTGACAGCTGTTGGAAAACTCACATTGAAATTCAGATATCAATTTCATACCATTTAATTTCCCTTTTATAATCTTACAAATGGCATGAGAGGCATGCCATGTCGAATTGCATGGGACAGGCTTGGCTTTTGATGTAGATGCTCACAGTAGACCACAACAGGTGGTTAGTCTGGCTTCAGCATGTGTCTGAATTTTCAAAAGAGTGTCAGTGACATACAGTATAACCACAGAAAACCACCACAGCTTGGAGAACCTTTTTCTCGCTCTAAGGCCTACTTTTTGAGAATTAGTCTGCACTTGTAAAGTGAAAAAGCAAATTATACAGAATTCAGATGAATTCCAGTGTACTGTATTAATATAAAGAATTGCCTGTATTGATTTTCCACTGTTTTTTAACCAGTAATTTGAACTATGCATTAATTTTGCATAGAGTTTTGTTCATCACCCCTTTCTCATTGATAGCAACCCGGAGGAGGCAGTTTGAAGCCAATTTCTGTAAAAGAAAATGAATCAATAAACAAACAGTTGCTTAAATGAATGTGCTTTGCAATTATGCATGCAGCTTTTTTCCCCAAGTCATTCAAATCAAAGTAGTTATTACTCTTTTTCTAAGCCTGATTTAGAATGGATTCAGTTTTCTGTAACAAACCATAAAACTTAAAAAAAAAAAAAAACTAAGTAAAGCAACTAGTGTAGTCTGAATCCGAAACAAATCTGTGACTTAGATACACTAGTGATTTTGTAATCTTAATCATCACTCCATCATTTCTTTTTTCCCCTTTTTCCCACCAACTTGTTTTTCTCCGTGTATTTGTTGTTCAATTCTGTTCCAGACAGTAATTAAATACATTACTTTTAAAAAGTGCTGAAAGTGTTTGAATCAAGCATACATTTCCACAAATAAGATTTATTATAATGTCTTGATTAACAGCGTTCCAACAACATAACACATACTGCTTTAATTTATGAAATCAAAATTAAAGTTTTTTGGGTGTTAGTATGTTAGTCTTAAGGTTATCTATAAGGCAGTGTGCTCCAAAACAGTGACAAAATTCGCATTTAGAAGATATAAGCATTCAAAGCTTTTAGTTCGTCACTTCCGCCAAAGCGGCTCAATGATTTATTTGACATCACATCGTACTTCATCTTCTCATCAAATCTTCTGACCAATCAAACGCTCTCTAGAAGCCGAAGCGCCCGCCCCCTACACTATAAATAGACGCTGAAGCTGCAGCTGAGATTGGTCACTTGTTCACGGTGTAGTATTCCCTGTACAGTGAATGGCACGTAGTGCACAATGTTGGTGATAGGGAACGATTCAGATAGTGTAAATATGCTTTCAATTGGTGCAAATGAGGTCTGGTTTCACGTTGTGTCACGCGAACCGCGGCAGCGCGCACAGTCTGATCCGGACTTTGGCTCCGGTCCAGAGACGCGATCACACGGAGCAGATCATATGCACGAGTCGGCATATATTTAAAACTTTTAAAACTACACAGCCTCAGCATGATTATGACCACTATTTTGTTTTACTAAGAGTTTCATATTGAATCTAGGGGGTAATCTATTAGACTGTGGCTGTCAACGGCTCTGACCAGTGCAGATATAAACAAAACGCTATTGGCTAATTTTAAAAGGGGGCGGGGCTGCTCGATATGTCCCGCCCTGTCTTCCTGTTTCAGTTGAAATTATGTCACCACATAGAATAACACTGCGTGTTTCAAGGCACTTCAGGGGACCTTTAAGTCCTTGAGGTAGGAGTTAAGATGAATGGCAAGGAAATTAGGATGCTTTAATAGCAACTGTTACAAGTGTGTACAATTAATTCAAATGCTGTGGAAGCCAAGACTGCTTAAAGTGGCTGAGAAAAAAATTAGACCTGATGAATGGCACGTTCAGTTATTTCTACTTTTGCGTTCTGGATTATTTTGGACCATTTTAGCTGAATTTGAGCAGAAGTTTTTTTATTTGGTAAGAATTATATGTGAAACCATGAGCCCCTGTCATATTCCCTTTTCTCTGTCGTAACTCCACACTCCTGTATTAGATGCCTTGAGTCAGCAAATGGGTGTGGGAGCAGTTTCAAAGATTAAATATGCAAATGGTAATACCAGTAATGACTTTGGTATGCACCGGATCGAGTAGGTGGAACTAGACACCAGACAGCTGCAACAGTTCTTCCTCCAACTCCAAATGAAATGTTTTATGTGTAGCTTTTGTAATTTTGTAGTGCTTAGGAAGGACTTTACCAATAACAAAAGACATTTCATCTGCATGTACTTCAGAAAACAATATTGGATAAAGGTCTGTGATATGAGCTTGACTAATGCTTGAGATTCATTCAAATCAATTTAAACTTTAATTTAGATTTCAACTTAAAAGTCAAAAAGGAAAAGGTTCTACCACCTTTTCTTGACTTTAATATTATAAGAGGGGCTGTGGAACATAGGAGGAATCTCCAGTCTCTTGTAGATGGGTTTAAGATAATAATGCAGGCAAACATGGAGATATGAAGCTTTACTGTCTTATTTGACAGAGCTCATGCTTTTACAGTTGTTCTCGATTGCTTAAACACATTTCTTGAAATTGTGACTCCTTTTCTCGAAACTCTAAACACAAAGGTATCATTTTACAGCTCAATGTCTATTACAGTATACAACATAATTAGAGCAGATACATGTTACTGTAACGGAAGAGGTCTGTATATATAGTTTCAGGAACTGTATGAATGGTTTGGAAAATTGTGCCAAATGAATCAGTTATAGTGTGTTAGCAATTGAGAAAAACTGTAGGAGCACCATGCTTTATAGCTTAGCCATATTATACACGCTTCACTTTCTTCTCACACACTCACTCTATGCATGTCAGCACGTCCATTCCCCATCCTTATCAATGATGTCAGTTACATCACCTAGAAGTATAACCAAATTACCCAATTTACATAAACATAAATCAATCTCACAATATTATAGGTATTATCAATAGTCCAGAATTTTGACATCTTAAAGTCGACACAAAATGAAAATTCACCCTATTTTTTTAAATGCGTGTGGGAGGTTATCTTTACATGTTCATGTGTTTCATTAAAAAAAAGGTCATACACACAGTACACTCACAGACGTACACAAACACATACTTGGACAAAAAAAAAAAGATTGCAGTAGCTTTTGGTGTTGTCTTTATTTAGAGCTCTTTTACACTGAGCCTCATGGAGAGACGCAAAGCACATGAAGACATCTCTCATCTCTACATTTAAAGTGCATATCTGATTAAGGGGTATTCTTTTATCAGTAACATACACACACACACTTGGAAATGCACAAATAAATTAAGTTTGAAAAGAAGTTTACATTAAAAGGCAGTGCAATTTGCATACAGTTATAATGTAGCACAAATTAAGTGAGCAGATGGTATACAAAAAGAACAATAAAAACATTACAAAAATGAGCTAATAAATGTGTCTCCGTTATGCATTAACATGTTGCTGCATCTGATACTATATATAATAGGGGGACATACAGTAATGAGTGATATTGTTCCTTAAACATTTGCATGCATCAGTTGAGGCAAAAGAAATCAGAAGCTGAAACCCTCATTTATGTATACCCTCATCTTCCCAATAAACTAGTGTTTATTATAGGTACCACCACAAAAGACAAAATACAAGTATTATATAGCTGCAAATCAAAAATTTCAAGTAATCCACAAAAATGGTGAGGCCACAGAAGCATTTTAATGTTTGTGCATTTTATACAGACTTAAATAAAAGTGATAGATATTATTTTCTAGTTTCTAAACCGTTATACTGATGTAAAGACAGTAGTGTACCACATAACATTTCTTGGATTTTTCAGACCGGCTCCAGCTTGTTCCTGTGAGATTCTGGCCCACTCCTGCAAAATTGATGTAATATTTTGACCTGCTCCCGCCCACAAAAGCCTGCAGGTAGAGGTCGGATTTTTCAGTCCCGCTCCTGCCCACTTTGCCTTAGCTGGATCAAATTATTCTCTGAACGCACAGAGCATTGCGCTGCGTTGCATTTAGCCTGTTTATAAGTTTTATTTATTGTTAGAAGTAAAGTGTAACTGAGTATTAGGAGTGGAGACAAGAAAAGAGTATGGGCATAAGAGTGAGTCAAACTCTGGTTGTCTGCATATTGATCCTTCCTTTCCTCTCCACATCACAATGTAACCGAAATGTCCTAAATTAGATTATGGTTCCAGCAGACTACTGGAGTGCAAGCACAATAGCTGGGCTATGTGGTAAATGTCAAAAAGTATTTGGGGACTTAAGCCACATTTAAAAATGTATGAATGTCATGGCATTAGGTGACAATATAGATAGATAGCACAAGTATACATTCCAAGCAAAACTTTTACAATAAGTTAGGTTTTAAATTAAGAAGCAACAGACAGGTTTACAGTGTAGTATTCAAAATGAAGATGGCCGGAAAACGTTGGAACAATGTACTACACTTGCACTACACACTTCTCTAAGACACTTGTGTGAATGTTCATTGTGTACAAAGGAGAACACAACGCGGCCAAGTACACAGTCAGTCGTTTTAGGTTCAATAACATTTATCCATTATACTTTAATGATATTCATAATCAAAGAAGCTTTGCTGCTACTTGTTTCATGTTTAAGTAGGAAAACACTGCTATGTATATTGCTGGCTGCTTTTTGTCAGTAGAATGAGTATAAGATACTAAATTGTTTGCTTGAGCCTTCAGTAAGGGCTCTACTCTCCTCCATCGACAGAGTCTCAGAACGTCTTCACTCCAAAGCACTTTAGCAAAAGAACACCTCATCTCATCTACGGTTCATCAGCAGAGATATTGTCTACTCACTCAAATCTACAGTATACTCTCTCCAGCAATAGCTGAGGCCACAAGCAGAGAATAGAAGTAGCGATGGGAGAATTTTGTGAGGTGAGTGTACGTTGAAGAGGATTTGGGGATTAGGGTGAGGGTTTGGCATTAATCTAGCTATTGTGTCAGGTTCCTCTCCACCATATTAAGGATCTGTATCATTAAAACCCTTTTAACATCAACAGCGTCTAATGCAATGCGGATGCCATCTCGACAGCCTCATTAAATGGCATCTGCAAGCATGTTGAAGTCGCAAAGGATGGATGAGATAAATGAAAAAGGATGAACTGAGATGCAGGGATAAACAGTTTGACTCATGTAGAAAGCTGTCGCGCTGACTGAAGGGCCTGACAGATTCGTACCAAATAAGTCCGTGTCTGCGCTAACCATTTCCTGCAATGTTTGCTAAGGCAATCAGACAACCTGAATCTTGTTGTGAATAAATGTGAAATGAAAGTTGGGGGCTGCTGCCGCAAAGCTTGGACATTTTATTTTTCATAAGATTGAACTACAAGAGTAGATAAAGTGGGAAGATGTTTCCCGTTTCTAAACTGTGTGGAAGTAGAGACTGTGAGAAAAGGGGAATAAGGCTAAAAAAAATTACTTTTAAAATGAAATCTATATATAATTATTATTCCTCATTTTTAGAACAAAAATTAAATAAGCTAAGAAGAAATTGAGGAGTGTAGCACTGTATGGACTGGATGTAAAAAGAGGCCAGCTAGTAAGAGATGCGCACGTAAACCTGGCCTCAATAGGCGTACTAGCGACTGACGATAGAGGCTGCAATCTTCAGTGTGCTTGTGAGCGCACACACCTCCTGTGTTGACTGTTGCCAGTTCAAGCTCCACTCAGAGTGGGTCAAGCAGAACTGGTTGCATTGGTTCAATGACCCAGAGGGGAGCGAAGTTTAGAAGGGTGAGTTTAACAGAGTCCAGCTAGTAAGAGCTGCACCTCATAATAAATTAACAAGTTCCTTGTTCTATGATTTGCAATCAGGCACTGCTCTTGAATCACTGTGTGTTTTGTTTTGCCAAAATGCAAACATACACAAAGCATTCCTTGATTCCTGTGAGTCACAATCAAGTATAATTCACCTCGACTCTACCAAGTAGGATATGACGTTTATGAGCGCTGAACAGCCCTGGAGATCACATCTCCTAAAACGTTGAAACAAATCTTCAAATAGACGTTATCTTTCTTAACAAACCACATATTTGAAGTCCAAACAAGTACATTCTCGCCTAAAAAACTCTTAAAACTATATTCCGTGACACAAAACAGTATTATTTTTTAAGTTATAGTGGATTTGTGGGTTAAAGGGATAGTTCACCCAAAAATGAATATTTGATGTTTATCTGCACGAGCCGCAGGGTTTAATTTGGTTTTGTCTGTGTATGTTTCTTTTGACTCTCAAAGCCGTGGAGCCCATTGACTCCCATTATATGACTGACAGACTGCAACGGTTTGAGTTAAAAATCTTCGTTTGTGTTCTACTGAAGAAACAAAATCACCTACATCTTGGATGCCCTGGGGGTAAGCAGATAAACATCAAATTTTCATTTTTGGGTGAACTATCCCTTTAAGGCTAGAAAGGAGACAGCTGTGGCTAATGGTCATGTGCACATCAATATAGTGTAATTTTTGTCACACTGTACAACAATAATTACTATTTTTGCATTATTGTAAGGGGTAGGTTTAGGGATGGAGTGATACAAACGGTGAAACGGCTGTTGGAGTTAAGTTGGACTCTAATATCACACTCTTATCAGCCAATCAGATTCGAGGACCAGAAAGAACTGTTGTATCAATCAAAAACATGTCCTACTTGGTGAAATCACTACAAAGTAACCTTGCATTTCAAACTCCCACACTGTATAGGCTAATGTTCCTTTTTTTTTCTTTCCATTTTACATTATGTTCATGGCCTTACAACTCATTCTGCTGTTAAGACTGACTTGGCTTCCAGAACTTGCTCTCATTAGGTACGGTGGTGGGAGGCCAATTCCAGCAGGACACAATCTTCATGCTAGTGGCAAAGAACAAAGGTACAAAGAGAGATGGGTAGAGAAGCAATTGGAAGAGACGGCTCCTCTGAAAATCTCAGTGGGCACCCCTTCATCATGGCCCACGCGGTGCACATACAGTGGTGGTAGTTAAGAAAGGAAATAGCAAGTCTCTCTCAACAGAATCAATGAGAGCAATACAAAAAAAACTCATGTGGGAGCAATAACAACACTCTACTTGGTTTTGGTCGTTATCCTAGAGAAGTGGTGCCTTGCTAATCTATCAAAGGAGCAATATCTTATGCAAGGTGCATAGGTACAAGGTTGACAGTAGTGTCTCTTACAACTTAGCGCATTATGTCATGTTTTGTACATAGTAAGCATAACTGCCAGGATACTTGACTGGTGCCTTACAAGCAGGGCCTTAAGAAGCAGATTTTCTACACTCTGGTGGGATGCCCAAAGCCCTGCTTAGCTAATCTAGAATTGTGGAAGCATATGAGAAGGCAGAGCAGGGGAGGTTGTTGTTTGACCTTGCTGAGCCACAGGGTTTGGTAGAGAAGAAATTGCCTTTGGCTTAGGAAGGCGGGAATGTTTGGGCTGGAGGGGGGCACTGGCTCTGGGCAAACTGCTTTCTATGTTTCTGAGCAATAAAGACTGTCTGCACCCTTGATTTTGTTGGTTAAATATTGGTGCAGTGGTGCTGTGCATGGTAGTTTGTCGGGCTGGGTTGATGCAAAGCAGTCCGGCAGCTGATAAAGGTTGATGTCTTGTTCTGGATAGACCTGTGGCTCCAAACCTACCCAGGGCTCCGGTAAACACACTGACCCGTTGTACTTCCTGGGGCTTGATGAGTGTCGAAGTTCTCTTAATAGAAGTGGGTGGCTGTAGAGTTGAAAAATTGCTTCTTCTCAAAGGAAGTTTTTGTATACCTCTTTCTAGCTTGCAGCAAAAGCTGGCAGAAGCTGGTGGGGTTGCTGGCTCATTGATTTTAACCTGGCTGCTCATGAGGCCAAGCTCAGCAGGATCAGAGCTCTGAAAAGTTCTGGAAGAGAAGGCAGCAGAGCTATCAGCAGATATAGTTACCGTTGGTATAGCACAGTTTGGGGTAGACTTAACAGTGATGGGACTTTGTAGGTCTGGGGAGCAGGACTGGGGCATCAGTGGGTGGTGACCAGGCTCGGCATCCAAACCGTCACAAGGGGCCTCTGAAGAGGTTGGACTTGAAAGTCCTTCATGGTTGTGGAGCTTGTTGGGTAAGAATCTGGGAGTCTGTAGTATTTGAAACTATTGGAGAGAAAAAAATAAGAAGCTATTATTGAACATTTGTTTGCACTAATTTCAGAATAATCATATTAGGGTGATTCTTCAATTTTTTTTTGTTT
>NW_015653519.1:568489-569785 GCF_001515625.1 Sinocyclocheilus rhinocerous | reverse complement strand
TTTTTTTTTTTTTGTTGTTTTTTAATTTTTTTTTTTTTATTTTTTTTTTTTAAAAAAAAAAAAAAAACATTGGGTATACAAGACACTAGAGGTCAACCTATTTTTCCTGATACCAATAACTAAAATTGCAAAATTAATCAACAATCAATAATATGAACAAAAGCTTTCCACTTAATGAAAAAAATGGTATTGAACTTTATTAGAAATCAAAAAGTAATGCCTTAACCATGAGAATGTTTAGTAATTATTAATTAAATTAAAAAAATGAATAAAAAGCTACGCTTCATCACTACTGACTCACTTTCAATTTGACTGTCATATCAAATAAATACTTGCGAAAAGGATTACAAGAAGGGGAGAGAGGAAAAGGGATAGAAATAAAATCAACTCAAGTCTTGTCTTTTTAAATGAATTTTTTAAATAGCCTTCCTATAACAAAAAAAAAAAAAAATTTTTTGGGTTCCTTGCCAGTCACAACTGGTTTGCTCGCTGGGGAATTTAAGCATTATGAAGTGACTTTCTATCAGCTCCTTAATTAAACTACTTATGTGATATAGCCAAAATCTTTCCCAAAATGTGAGTGATTTTCAACCACAGTAAGGACAGACATTACAACACTCAGATGTAGTTCTGACTGAAATTAGTCTTGTCTCCATATAGAGATGTTATATATTTCATATTGTTGCTTAAAGGACTGCTAATTACATTTGAAAAAAAAAAACATTAAACTCAGATCAACGTGTGTTCTGTGTGTTCCACAGAAGAAAGAAAACTACATAACAGTAAATGATGACAGAATATTCATTTCTGAGTGAACTATCCTTTTAATTAACTTAAATTATTGATTTACTGTTCCATATGTAATGGCAAGGCTTACTGTATACATACCTTGGCTTTTTCTGAAGTTTTAAATCCACTTTTTGTGTACAAAGCATAGACATGCATCAAAGCTCAATGCAGAGTTCATAATTAATTTTATTTCACCCGCAGAGGTTGAATCCAGTGCCAATGCACAGGATATAAAGAGGGCTAAAAAGGATTATAAAGAAAAGCTATCAACTTTGATTAAAAAAACAGTACAAAAAAGCAACTATAAACGTTGATTAATCGTTAAAACCGATATATCGCAACCCTCTACGGACACCTTGGCAATTGAATCGCCATTGGCTAGTACATTTTTTAGTTCACTCGCCAGACTGATATATATATATATATGTGTGTGTGTATATATATACACATGTTTGTAAAATGGCACAGTTTTATAAATATCTGAAAGTACACTCTTAACATCAGTCA
>NW_015653519.1:557415-563553 GCF_001515625.1 Sinocyclocheilus rhinocerous | reverse complement strand
TCAGTCAGTCAAGCATTATAATATGATAATCAATGTTATTTAATGATAGAACTTTAGTAATTAGAATTAAAACTTGATAACCATGTTTGAATGCATATTAGTCATTTTATCTGAACATTTTAACTGGACTGGTGATGGTGCTTTTTTGGTCATTCAGTGTTTCTGGAAAAAAAAATTTGGGAAAAAACTAACAAAAATACTGATAATAACGAGACGAATTCTACTAAGAACAATATAAAACGCACTAAGGATTAATGAGATGCTGGATTCATGAATATTAATCAGGTTGTGTGCGTTCGCTCGAACTGATTTGCTGAAATCAAATGAGGGACGATAATAGGTGAGCACCAGCCAAAAATACAACAAAGAATATTGTTTACATGTAGCGCATCAATTCTCTCTCTCTTTCTCTCTCTCTGCGTGTGTGTGAGATAAAGCGACGGCGAGTCGTGCGCTTCACACTACAGTTTAAGGTTCGTCAAATACAGGTGTGTTGCACATCCATTCAGATGAACTGAAAAATAGCACAGATCGCTTGATGGAGAGAGAAACTCTGAAGCGCTCAGTCAGAGTGTTCGGCGAGTGAAAATATATCTGTGCTAAACTTATACTTAGCCTCCTACTCACACACTGGCGAGTAAAATCTGAGAATTTATTAGCCATTGGCTAATATTAGACCTCATTTAGTCGCCCAGAGTGAAGATTTAGTCGTATATGCGAGTGATTTACTCGCAATGTAGAGGGTTGTATCAGTTGTGCTCTACGAGACACTATGCCCACAAGCAGCCACACAACTTCAGATGAACCTGCTCTGGATGTTAACTCAGACTGGAGTGAGACAGAGTGAAGCATCCACACATGACAAGCTGTCTGAGAGGGCTTTGATCCTTACAGTTCTTGGCAAAGTGGAGCTCAGCCTCTCCACACTCATTAGCAATGATGCAGACTTACACGTGAGGTGGTGAGGTCACTGTCAAAGTAGCACATGCACTCAAGCGCACTCTCAGACTGACAAACAAGTACACAATTCAAGTTAACAACTTACGACCGGCACCAAAAAGCATCTAGAATAGAGAAGCTAGTATTGTCACAAAGCAAAACATCCAAAGTAGGACACAGGGGGGCTTTCTAAGGATGGTACATAGACAAATTTCTGCCTGCTATTAATAATTCAAGATCACAAAAAATACACGATATTTATAGAGAAGCCAACCTATCCACTCAAAGTGAATTATTCCATGTGATGCAAGGCTCTGCGGTATGCAGGACACTGAGGTGCTGGAGTACAGTACTATTGTTAGCTGAGTCTTTGATGTCTGCTCTGCTGTTTCATTGTATGATTTCCGGTGGGTGGTATTAGTCCATTTAAACAGAGCTTTAGGAATAGTCACCAACGTCCCTTTATGTTATCTTCACATGAATACCATGCAAAAATTACCAGGATTACATATTTTAAAAGACAGAAAGCATGGTGTGAGTTAAAAGATTGCATATAGGCCTACTTTTGTTCACACAAGGTTGGGTCACACTAGTTTAATGCTAGCATGTGTAATAGTTAATTATTAAGACTGGTTTTGTGAACTGAATTAACTAATCCATAGAAAAGATCTGATTCAAAAGAATGATTAATTCACACAAAGCTATCATATACGAACAACATGAGAGAGTAAATAATGACAAAATCAACATTATTTGTCTAAAAAAAATGCCCATAGCCAATCTCCATTATCTCCTCTAGTTCACAAATGCAACTTCATTTCCTGGTCCACAGCACCCTCTAATGGATACCATCCTCCATACAATGCAGTGTACAAAACAGAGCCTATCTCTGTGTCTTGTGCCATTTCCAGGCCCCAGACCTCTTCTCAAAAATATAGTCCTTTGAAGTTTTTTCCACAGTCCATTTAGAATGGATGAGACACGGCAGTGAGGGTTTTGTCTAGAGAGGTGAAGTCTCAATTGGGCTAACCTGAGAACACCTACAACCCCATCAAAACTTCAGAGAAAGTCTTAGCTGAGGTGTGTGGAGTGCTCAGCCGTTCATACATAATTTATGACAGCTCACCAAGAATTAAAATATGGCAGCTGAGAAAAGGTGACAGAAAGAAGCTATGGAGGGAGGGAAAAGGTAGACAGACAAATATTGAAAAGAAGAAAAGAAAGAACAGAGCATGCAGAGAAAAATTACTACACAAGTGTACACAAATTTGTGAATGAAATGAACAGAACTGTCAGAAGATTCTCACAATATGAAGAACCCTCAGTTCTCTACAAATGACTTTATCCCTGTTGGAGAACCTTTTTTTTTTGTTTTGTTTCCATGAAATGCATCACTCAAAACTATAGCTGATGCCAGGGGCGCTGCTGTTTCATTTGATTTCCATGTACCTACATTGACTCCAAATATGCATTGTAATAATGATAACCTACCACCTCCAGCATTTCAAATAATTATCTGAATTACAATAATGTATTTTTCTAAAGGCAGTAATTCAAGGGAAACTTCTGTTTTGTATTACGGTTTAGTCTAAAAGAGGAGTTTGCATGGCAATGAGGTGTGAAGAACAAACTAGAGAACATAAAAGCACATCACATAATTACACCTCAAGGACCATGTACTCTATGTTCCCTACTTACACAAAACAAAAAGATGATGGATGGGAGGAAAGATGTTGTATGATCAGGTATGCAGAATTATTACAAGAACCATAGATGACTACTACCTGAAAAATGAAGAACTAAGTACTAAATGAAGACAGACGTTTTCATTAGGCAAAAAAGCTCATTGAAAGTGTGATTTTCTGTTACTCTAAGCACTTCAGCATATGGTGAAATGTAAAAGTAAAATATTAAATATATTTAATAAGGATTCATTTAGACTTTCTTTTTTTATTTGATTTTTTTAGGAAAGTCTTTCATTCTTGCTGTTGCTTTTGTTTGTTGATTGATGAGAAATAAATAAATAAAGAAAAAAAGAAAGAAAGAAAGAAAGAAAGAAAAAAGAAAAGAAAAATGCCAAAAATAATAAATAAAATAAAATAGTACAATACCAAGCTCTGCCACCTCAGTATCAATACTTAATTATCATTGTACTAGGCAATCTTAGATGACTGGTAAGATGAAATAGAAAATTACTGTCCTACAAAAAATCATGTAGATGCAAAGTTTTTTTTGCTTGTTTTGTAAGCATTTTAACATAATTAACACTTCAACTAAGAAATCCAAGCACAGTAATTTGTTTGATTTGTGTACCAGTGGCGTCAACAGGGCACATCAGCACATATAGTGAAGAACTAGTGAGTGAAAAATATAACAACATTAATAATTCTTTTTAAAATTTGATTTTGCAAACTTGTCAGTGGCTGAAGTCCAGGGTGTAATTCAGGATGAGCACAGGTTTGCGTGGTTTGATGAGTTGCCTCTTAAAGTGGCATGTTTTGTGGAATTGTTTACAGACTGTTTTGTCGGTTAACATTTTGTTTTCTCTGAATGCCAAGCCTTTTTTTAGTGAGTTGAGGGCAAAGATATTGAAATCAACAAAAGAAAAAAAGAAAGAAAGAAAGAAAGAAAGAAAAAAGAAAAGAAAAATGCCAAAAATAATAAATAAAATAAAATAGTACAATACCAAGCTCTGCCACCTCAGTATCAATACTTAATTATCATTGTACTAGGCAATCTTAGATGACTGGTAAGATGAAATAGAAAATTACTGTCCTACAAAAAATCATGTAGATGCAAAGTTTTTTTTGCTTGTTTTGTAAGCATTTTAACATAATTAACACTTCAACTTAGAAATCCAAGCACAGTAATTTGTTTGATTTGTGTACCAGTGGCGTCAACAGGGCACATCAGCACATATAGTGAAGAACTAGTGAGTGAAAAATATAACAACATTAATAATTCTTTTTAAAATTTGATTTTGCAAACTTGTCAGTGGCTGAAGTCCAGGGTGTAATTCAGGATGAGCACAGGTTTGCGTGGTTTGATGAGTTGCCTCTTAAAGTGGCATGTTTTGTGGAATTGTTTACAGACTGGTTTGTCGGTTAACATTTTGTTTTCTCTGAATGCCAAGCCTTTTTTTAGTGAGTTGAGGGCAAAGATATTGAAATCAACATCTTTTGTTTTGTCTACCATTTCTCATCACTCAGCTGGCTCACTAAATGTCACACTGACTGATCTTCCAACATTTTCACAATGTCGGTATCATATTTTTTTACATTTTCCATACTGCATTTTTCAGTACCAGTATATCTTGCATTCCTAATTACACAAAAGTCCAACAAAAAAGGGCTAAGGGTGTAAAAAACGAAGATGAAGTCTTGGTCTTGGTCTTGAGCTTGAGAACTCTCAGGACCACATAAATACAGCCTCGGATTGGGCCTTTGTCTCATCACTTGATGTCTTGGTCTGACAGTCTGAGGTGCGATGTTTGAAATGAATGTTGGAATTAATTCAGCATTTTCTCCATTTCTCCATTTAAAATGGACAGTCTGGTTCTTGGGCATACAGACCTTGGTCTGGATCTAGGCCTCAGAAGTTAAGCCCAATATTTGCTTCAGTTATTCATTAGGAACTGCATCTCGCACACAGTGTTCATGCTGTGAATTTCACTATGTCAAAAACTTGGGCCATTTCTTTTAAAGCTACTCGAAGAAGAATACGGAAATGTCAATAAAAACAACAGGAGATGAAGTTAGAAAACAAAAAAAATGGACATGCAAGGAGGTCAGAGGATACCTTGATTTGTTCAACTTTGAAACAAGTTTGAAAGTATAAATCAAGGATGGGCAGCTCTGGTCTTTAAGGTCCACTGTCCTGTAGAGTTTAGCTCCATCCTTTATCAAACACACCTGCCTGTACAATTAAAAAAATCCTGAAGACTTTGGTTAGATGTTTCAGGTGTAAAGATGAAGCTAAACTCTGCAGGACAATGTACAGTGGCAGAGTTGCCCACCCCTGGTGTAAAGCAACTCAGTACTGTCCACTGCATGTCACATGTCTGCATAAGTTCATGTTCAGTAAAGTAAACTAAAATGCTTGACTGTGCATAACACAGCAGATGAAAAATCAAAGCATACCTCAGGCTTTAGGGAATCTGGTATTAGTTTCAGTTTTGGGGGTCTGGTATACCACACTTACATTTACTTATGCACAGACAATCAAACGTATACACAGACATAGGGCCAGTTTTACTAAACAAGGCAAATTAGCGCGAGAGCGCAATTCCAAAACAGTGCTGATGGGCGTGGACATTTCTGTGGCTGATTTACTAACAACGTGTAGATTAAAGAACACAGACGCAACATCTAATTTACATATTGACTAACGCGATCTACCAAGTGCAGCGCAAATTAGTGTAGTCGCAAATAAAGAATAAAGAAATAAAGAAGCCACAGTACGTTGAAAAGAACCAGGGGCCAAAAAAATTAAGGGTTGCAAGAAGTTTTAATATACCTAGTATTACGTGACTCCTAGTTGAGGGTTCCAAGTTGTCTTTTTTTTCCTGAACCAAATTAAAAATAACATGGCTTGGCAAACGATATGTTCGGATAATGTGTTCTTCTGGCATTCCAAATAAATGAATACGTGTGAAAATCCTCTTCCTTCTACCACGCGCTCTCTGTTCTCTGCGGTGCCCCCTCAGCAACAGTAACTGCAGCCATTTCAAGCGCAAAATAGTTTAAGACATGCTTTTTTGGGCGTTAAATAATGGCGCAAATACCAGTAATTTGACGAATGCAACCGTAAGTAAATCACGTTGCGGGATTCATTTGAATACTCTCCTCCCATAAATTTTGCGTCTGAAAGGGAAACTCTTACAAATGCATATTCAATAAGATAAGGCGCAAATATAACTCTGTCCACGCCTTTTTAGCGCTAATTCTTCAATGCGTGTTTTTAGTAAAACCTGACAGTACTATTTTAACGCCAAAAGACGGTTCCCTTTCATGGGAACTTCGAACTGCGTCCTCTAGGGGTCGCTATGTGGAACGCCTCGTCGTGACCCGTGTCTGAAGCATACATTGAAAAAACACCAACTCGTTGGCCGGCGACAGCCATGACGTCACTACCGGTGCGACTATAGCATAAATAGGTGCCGGGAGCACACATCATTCTCTTCTTCGTCTTCACTGACCG
>NW_015653519.1:552730-557376 GCF_001515625.1 Sinocyclocheilus rhinocerous | reverse complement strand
GCTCCCGGCGCTTATTTATACTATAGTCGCACCGGTAGTGACGTCATGGCTGTCGCCGGCCAACGAGTTGGTGTTTTTTCAATGTATGCTTCAGACACGGGTCACGACGAGGCGTTCCCCATAGCGACCCCTAGAGGACGCAGTGTCTCGTTCCCTACTCGGGGAACCATGGTTACATAAGTAACCTGAGACGTTTGCACTGGCGCAAGCGGTTTTTAAAACTGGACCATAGTGTCTATTAAGTAAATTACCAACGTATGAACGACATACACGTTTATGTATCCTTATTTATAAATAGTGAAATATGGAATTAATTGGTTGATGCTATTCTATTTATGATCATTGAGATTATGTTTTCAATCAAATTTTTTTTAACACAGTTGACTTATTTAATTTGAAATGATAACATTCAATTCTGTTCAGTCTGACTTTTTGTGAAATTTGTTTCAAAGGATTACATCATGTTTAACAAGACTACACCTTAAAACCTTAAAATCAGTAACATTTCTGTAATTGTTTAACCATTATTTACGTAACGTAAATAAAATAAAAAACTTGAAAACTTTTTGAATTTGAAGATCAGGGTAAATTTAACTTTATTTTTGTCTTCGGAAACACATGTAACTATCTTCTGTAGCCTCTGAAGGGCAGTACTAAATAAAAAATGAACTTAAGCCTATATATAAACAAAGTGACCAGGCTGGCCACTAATATTTTTCTGGATCTTGTACTGGTCTTGACTCCATGTAAACTTCCAATACACAGATTTCACAGAACTATAGGGGTTGGTTAAACAGGTAAGAGAGAATAAAAACAAACACTTATAGAGAGTACAAGAGAATGAAAAACAGAGATAGGTTTAAAGAAAGAATGACAGTAGTGTGAAACTGTATGATGCAGATGGGCTGTCCTCACTGTACAGAGTAAGAGACCATGCAAACAGAAAGAAAAGATGAAGGAGTTGAGAGGGTGTTTTAGAGAAAAGACAGGCAGTACTATACCACGCAGTGTCTCTGAAGTAATGTACTAGATGCTCCACTCCTTTTTCCAGAGTTTGGGAGAGGCAGAGGAAGAGAAACAATAAGGAAAAATCAGTCAATAAAAGATTTAAACAGATGGCAGGGGCAGAACAGGAAGCGACCTCAGCACACAAGACAAACAACACAAAGGCAAACTTTTTACTATAACAATATTAAAAAAAAGAATTGCAAAAACTGAACAGCCCATTCAGCCATGACAGTGATCAAGGTTTTGTGCTTTACATGACATGAATGAAAGCAAAAAAAAAAAATCCCTTAGTTGTCCTCAGTGTGAAAAGATGGATCTCAAAATCAGTCATTGTTGGAATGGGTTCAAATACACAAAAATGCTGGAAAACCAAATAATTTGTGGGAGCTGAAGGATTTTTCTGAAGAACAGCAGGCAGTTTAACTGTTCAGGACAAACAAGGGACTCATGAACAACTATCACTAAACAAAAAAAAACAAAAAAAACACAGCTGTGGATCATTCAGGTAAGAACAAAGTATTAAGAATCAAGGGTAAACTTTTGAACTTTTATAAATTCAACTATTATTTTCTCTTTCATCTTTTATGTGAAATATCTTATTCAGGTCAGTACTGAATAAACAATAACATGCATTTTGTATGACCCCTCTTATTTTGGTAAAATAATTAACATTTTGCAGATTCTGAAAGGGGGGTGTAAACTTTTGAAGAGCGAAGAGTGGGAATACAAGCTCAAAAAATATGTATTGGTATACTGAAACAAAAATTTCATTATGCTTTTTTCTGCCAAATTATATTTTGTACAGTATATTCTTTTTTATAGTGTCTTTAAAAGTGGTCATGTTTAGGTTTGGGGCTAGGGTTAAGTGATCTAAAATACATCTATAATCTATATTTAGATTTATATAATCTAAAATGTAACTATATAAAAATATTTTTGATGTTTACAGTTTATATATTTATGATTGTAAGATTTGTAATATTTTACATTTCTATAATAGCAAATATGTAATAATGTTGTTTTTGTTTTTTGTAGATGCTCTCAATAAGTCCGTATTGTACATTTCAGTATCTATCCAAATGTTCAAAAAAGTCTTTATACCTGTAAATGTTACATACTTAAGCCTATATATAAACAAAGTGACCAGGCTGGCCACTAATATTTTTCTGGATCTTGTACTGGTCTTGACTCCATGTAAACTTCCAATACACAGATTTCACAGAACTATAGGGGTTGGTTAAACAGGTAAGAGAGAATAAAAACAAACACTTATAGAGAGTACAAGAGAATGAAAAACAGAGATAGGTTTAAAGAAAGAATGACAGTAGTGTGAACCTGTATGATGCAGATGGGCTGTCCTCACTGTACAGAGTAAGAGACCATGCAAACAGAAAGAAAAGATGAAGGAGTTGAGAGGGTGTTTTAGAGAAAAGACAGGCAGTACTATACCACGCAGTGTCTCTGAAGTAATGTACTAGATGCTCCACTCCTTTTTCCAGAGTTTGGGAGAGGCAGAGGAAGAGAAACAATAAGGAAAAATCAGTCAATAAAAGATTTAAACAGATGGTAGGGGCAGAACAGGAAGCGACCTCAGCACACAAGACAAACAACACAAAGGCAAACTTTTTACTATAACAATATTAAAAAAAAGAATTGCAAAAACAAGGAGAGCAAATGATGGACTGATTCTGCACTAGAATGTGACTGGATGGTGGATTTGTGTGCATGACTCAAGGGGGCACAAGGGAGAGGCAGGCGGACATGCAGCAAGCACTGGGGCTAGTGCACAGACTGGTTCGCTTGGTTAAGGACTCACTCTGTCTGTGGTGACGTGGCGCGCATGGCTGCACACTCCCCCGCTGTGAGTGTTGCCAAGAGGAGAGGATAGGGGCAAGCAAAATGCCCTGTACAGAGGAAGAGAAAGAGAAAGGCTGATCCCAGCACCACACACACACACACACATACGATACACAAAGTTAGATGATCGTTTATCTCTCAGTCTTAGTGCCAGAACAGGGGGGGGAAAAAGCTGTAATTACATTCACACATCAACTACTCTCCTTTTTGACTGTCCTGTTTACATACCTGGCAAACTCTGATAAATCCAGAAATTCCATCTTGAAAAGTGCACAGAATAGCATTTTGTCATTTTTGTGTGCAATATGCATCATGCTGTTCATTGAGGCCTGGGTTGGAATAAGGGAACGGTTTCAAAATGGGCAACCAAAGGCACATTTCCAAATTTAAATTCTCAACAAAAGTATGCCTGATATCGCCCAAGGAAACACCCTGAATCAAGCTGACTTACCATGTATAGAAACGTCTAATGGTGTGTTCACATTGACAGTGATCTGCAGTGATGAAGTGAAATAGTCATTCATTTTCAATGAGAAGGCAACATGGTGCAGCAGCCACCAATGTAAGTGAAGTGAGTGTAGCTCATGTGACCGTCACAATATAAATAGTACATAGATTTTTTTTTGTATTTATTTATTTTATTAATTTAATTTTAATAATGGGAGTTTTAGCAAGAGTGAGCTCATGCTGAACAAAAATGACTGACAGGTTCAGTAATTATAAAATGGGCACTCTTTGCATGCTTTCTGTAATTTAAACATTTGAAATTAATTCAAAATCAAAAGTTGAAGTTAATTTCAAAACATTCAAAATTTGAAGAAAAAAAAAAATATATAATAGTGATTACTCAAAGTCATGCTATGGTACCAAGAAAAGTGAAATTTTACTGGCATTGTTACCAACTATTGAAATTCTGGTAATACTACTCTCAGTAGACAATGTACACACTGATTGGCAATTTTCATTTTACGTAATTTCAAAAACATTTGAAAATAAACTTGTTTTATTTTGTTATATATATATATATATATATTTCTTCTGCTAAGTACACTGCCAACTGTATTTAAATGCAAAACTGACTCCAAAAACACAGTGACTGAAACAGTGATACTTAATAATAGTGATTACTCAAAGTCATGCTATGGTACCAAGAAATGTGAAATTTTACTGGCATTGTTACCAACTATTGAAATTCTGGTAATACTACTCTCAGTAGACAATGTACACACTGATTGGCAATTTTCATTTTACGTAATTTCAAAAACATTTGAAAATAAACTTGTTTTATTTTGTTTCAAAAATGTCAAACCTCCTATAATGAATGAAAAATAAAACAACACACAGTATTTAGAATGACAACCTGAGGTTGACAATCAACATTTTCAGAAGGGCAAGCTAATTTATTAAGAAAACAATTTGTAGGCTCAATTTTTGCCCTCTTTGTGAAAAGTACCAACCCTTTAAAAACACACAGGAAACTCAATTACACTCATCACTGCGCCGCTTTGAGCTATTTAGTTTTGTCAGATATCAACATTTTCCTTTGTCTTTGATCTGACCCCTCTGAGGGGTCTTTTCTGAAGAATAACTGCACTCTCCACAAGTGACACAGTAGAGACGAAAATGTGGAATAAAGTCATTATTTTTGCTTTCTTTGCGAAAAAAGTATTCTCGTAACTTCGTAACGTAAATGTCACACGGACTACTTTGTCGATCATCTTGGTACTTTTCTGGACCTTGAACGTGGTAGTTACCTTGCTGTCTATGGGAGGGTCAGAGAG
>NW_015653519.1:551180-552611 GCF_001515625.1 Sinocyclocheilus rhinocerous | reverse complement strand
TCACTTTGGACGCGTGTTCACGACAGTATCATGACGCGAGCGTGTGGCGGCGCTGGCGCTGACCCAGATCCGGCATGTTGACGTCATTACGCCAAGTCTGGGTCAGCGCCGCCACACGCTCGCGTCATGATACTGTCGTGAACCCACGTCCTAAGTGACGCAGTAGAGACGAAAATGTGGAATAAAGTCATTATTTTTGCTTTCTTTGCGCAAAAAAAATATTCTCATAACTTCGTAACGTAAATGTAACACGGACTACTTTGTCGATCATCTTGGTACTTTTCTGGACCTTGAACGTGGTAGTTACCTTGCTGTCTATGGGAGGGTCAGAGAGCACTCAGATTTCATCAAAAATATCTTAAATTGTGTTCCGAAGATGAACGAAGGTCTTCGAACAACACGAGGGTGAGTAATTAATGACAGAATTTTCATTTTTGGGTGAACTAACCCTTTAACTAGAAGTATTTCTTCCAGAGCCTGTAATAAATGTGTCACGTCCTTCACACAATTCTGTTGACAGAACTACAGACTAACATTCTTCAGAACTGTTGAGACAATAAGCACTTTTCCATCATCCAGTGGTGGTACCTGTGGCATTTCTATTAAAACACAATTTGATACATTGCAATTATAAACTGTTCCATGAATGATTTTTTTTTTGTATATTTGACAAACTGTACTCAGGACAGAAGAACCATGCTGGTGAATGCAACAACCCACAACTGGTCACTTGTCAGTAGCTAATGTAACAAAAAAAATGCAATTTGTTGCCATTAGTAACGCAGAAATCACACACCTCAGCTTTACAGGGATAGTTCACCCAAAATACCTTCTTTCACGTTCCACAGAAGAGACATTCAGGTTTAGAATGACATGAGGGTGAGCAAATAATGACAGAATTAAAAATTTTGGATGAACTATGCCATTAAGATAATCTGTTAAGCAAGATAAATTGCATTACGATATGGAACTCTGCCATCAATATACTCAACAAATTGTACATGTATATACACTAAACAGTCTTCCATTCGCAAAACACAATGCAACTGTCCCTATGTGTTGCAGTGTAACATGGGAGTCAGACCTTTGTAAATAACATACTACCTACATAAAACCCTACCCTAATCAACAGATAGTGTTAAAGTCCCCATGAAATCAAAATTAAAGTTTTTTGGGTGTTAGTATCAATATGTTTGTCTTAAGGTTATCTATAAGGCAGTGTGCTCCAAAACAGTGACAAAATTATAGAAGAATATATAAGCATTCAAAGTTTGCAGTTTGTCACTTCCGCCAAAACGGCTCAATGATTTTTTTGACGTCACATTGTACTTCAGCTTCTCATCAAACTTTCTGTCCAATCAAATGCTCTCTAGAATCAGAAGCGCCCACCCCCTACACTATAAAATAGACGCTGAAGCCGCGGCTGAAATC
>NW_015653519.1:542358-550153 GCF_001515625.1 Sinocyclocheilus rhinocerous | reverse complement strand
CCAACACAGTGACAAAATTCGCATTTAGAAGATATAAGCATTCAAAGCTTGCAGTTCGTCACTTCCGCCAAAACGGCTCAACGATTTTTTGACGTCACATTGTACTTCAGCTTCTCATCAAACTTTCTGTCCAATCAAATGCTCTCTAGAATCCGAAGCGCCCGCCCCCTACACTATAAAATAGACGCTAAAGCTGCGGCTGAAATCGGTCACTTGTCCACAGAATTAGTATCTTCTGTACAGTGAATAGCACGTAGTGCACTATATAGGGGACAGGGAACGATTCAAACAGTGTAAATATGCTTTCCATTGAGGAAAAAAAAGAAGTCTGGTTTCGCACACACACTCTGCTCCGGTCCAGAGACACAATAGCACGGAGCGGATCACATGTGCGAGTCGGCGCAGACCACAAAATGTACCCATCCAAAGTGCACACACACAGCAGTGAACATACACACACCGTGAACACACACCCGGAGCAGTGGGCAGCCATTTATGCTGCGGCGCCCGGGGAGCAGTTGGGGGTTCGGTGCCTTGCTCAAGGGCACCTCAGTCGTGGTATTGAAGGTGGGAGAGACCGCTGTACATTCCCTCCCCCCACCTACAATCCCTGCCGGTACGAGACTCGAACCCGCAACCTTTGGGTTACGAGTCGACTCTCTAACCATTAGGCCATGACTTCCCAATAACCATGCCACTTTAGATTGCTTATACAAGTCTTTGAGCTCTTTCATGACTTGTTTTTACAGGACTTGTACCGAAGTGCTCTGCATCACAGGTTCAATGGTGTATCAGGTGAGTTAAAGAGCAAATTTACTATGTCAGAACATCCATAAATATGAAGCTGATACATGATACAAACAACACAATGTATTAGTTTACAAATTACACACTATGGTAGAAGTGATTTGAGGGGTAAATGTAGCTATCACCTAATATACCCAACACTATAGTGATAAAGCTGCCCTGTTCATGTTTTCTATCTCTGCATGTATACTACTTACATTATGTGCCTTCCACAAGGTTTGAGTATCCTTGTCCTGGTGCTCCGGTGACTCCTTGTTAGACTCTGAGCCCTGCAAGCAGCGGCACTGCATATCCTCTACTGGAGAAGACTATGAAAATTAAAAATAAAATGCTCATGTACAGCCACATAAAACAGTATAATTAACAGCATACAAATGACACAATGGTCTCATCACATTTGGTTGGTCTTTCCAGGGAACTCTCAATAGGTCACAACACACATCACAATACCCCAAAATCAAATTAATAAATTTCACTATTTAAAAAAAGAATCCTGTTTTAACAGTTAAGCTGTTTTGTATTGTAACAATATGACAATTATAACAATTACGGTATTTAAGCAAAAATTATGTATTATTTAAATATTATTAATATATTATTGATACATTATTTGCGGAGTATACAATATGAGGTAGAATCTAATGAGAATCATCACTGATTACAAATTACAAAAATATAAATAAATAGAATAAAAATGTGTTAAATGAAAATGTCACAATGCACAAAATATAATTACTTAAATTAAAATCTATCTTTGCCTAAAATTAGCTTTAATTTTTCATATATTCATATATATATATGAATATATGAAAAATTAAAGCTAATTTATATATATATTAAGAAAGGATCTGATTTCGGAGTTCATGTACAAAATCTCATTTGGCAACAATTTTTCATTGCATGTCTGCCAATTTAATTTCCTAACATAAAATATTCACTCTTGTTGCTTTGATAAGAAACTGCTTAAATAAATAAATACAACTTCTGCATGCAAGAATTAGATTTTGTAATTAATAATCAGTTCAACACTGCCTGTTTTAAGACAGATTAATCTATATTTAGTAGTAACATGATTTTATTGTTACTGCCTCATTCACAATCTCATTGACGAGTTCTTTACTTACCATAGCACATCTCAGTAATCTATCGGAAATAACATGCTAATAATATAGCATTTTCCCACTTTTCTCAGAACTGCATTTTTCTGAGTGATTTCTACAGTGCTGGTGTCATTGTGATTTTTGATTGATGTTTGAAGTCAGTTGCTCTTAAGTAAATATTTAGACTATAATACATACCAGCTGCTGGGAAAGTTCAGCGATCATCCTCTCTTTGCTTTTGAGCTCATCTCTCAGTTCTTGAACCTCTTTCAGGAGCAGCTCCACCTAGAAAATAACAGAAGACAAGATAAACCTGCATCTTTTTTGCCCAATCAGACCAGGGGTTGATTTGTATCAAAGCTTAGATGGAAATATGTTACATTTATAAGCTTAGTCATATGTGATCAGTTATTAGCCTAACATGCTTATTTCTTAATAGCAAAACTATGACAATACACACATTTTTGTTTTTTTGTTTTTAGGTGATTTCGGCTCTGCTGTTGGTGCATTAAACAATTCAGTTTTATAAAATCACATTTGCATTACACATTACAACTGACAATAATCATATGCCTAGACAAAGGTAGGTGTACATGATTTATTCGGACATGGTTCATTTTTAGGATTCATGTCTGTGAATGAATTATTACTGCAGACGTGGACTGTAATATTTATGGTCTTTACAGGCAGGATTAGCAATATATAACAATCGTCAAGAGCAGAAACGGTACCATGCAGCATTGTGCTCGGAGGGACAGTATAAATGCTTGGAAATAATATGTCATGCCTTTAAGTCTGCCATTCAATAATTGCAATGAGCTTTGTGCTTTTTTACTTTTAACATGAAACAAAGTCTCAGCTTTCAAATTCTGTCAATTTTATAATGAAATACAAAAAAAAATATGGTTTTGATGCTCTTTAATGTGGCGTTCACTGTAGCTGTCTCAGTTCAAGTGGTAAGTGAACTGATCATCTCCTCCTCTTTACTACTAGTTATAGCAATTTTGTAATGTATGTTTGAATAAATCTACCATGCAAGTTTTTATTACATACACCAAACATTTATATTTTAACAAAATGGAAACATAACAGTTTAAAACATTGACATGAAAACTGCCTTATGTGCAATTTAAATGTTTGTACAAAAGTTTTTATTTGAGTGTTGATTATTAAATACATTTGATTATTTAAATTATTAAACAGAATTTATTTTTGTTTCGGCTAAATGAAAACTTTCAGTTTTGGTGTTACAGTAGCTAAAATAATAATTTTGGTGCATCACTAATAGGACACTTACATTGTAAGAATGTGCAGGGAGACTTCAGATATAATGCTGACTTGTTAGGAAATATTAACTATTAATATAATATTAATGAAATCATGGTTCAACGGCTTCACTTGGTATGATGTCATGAGCATAGCACCTCAGCAGTAGAATGTGTCGGCATGGATGTGCATTGTCTACACTGGGTGTAGTTGTGCCTGGTCATAGTTTTAGTTGGTGCAACAGATGTAAATATTTATAGGAAGGCTGGACGTAGCTAAGCCCATTGTAGGGCTTACACCCAACTTTTTTACATCTAGCTGGTGTAATCGGTCCTGTGACTTAGGCCAAAGAGGGTCATGCCCTAATCCTCATAAACATGGCTTAACTTTTTACCTACAGATAAAAAATATGATATGCTGAAACTAGAGGGACCTAGACAATGCATTATTATGCTCAAAAAAGTAATTTGAAGTATGGATCGAAAGTGTCTTCAAACACATTTTGTAAACTTCTTTGTAAAATGTTTTATATTTAAGTAAGGACAATAAAAAAGGACAATAACACAAGATCTTACCTTCTGATCAAGTAAAGATTGGTCGGTGGATGATGGAGTATTAGCCTCTAAAGTATCTTCAGCTGAACTATCTGTCTCCATCTAAAACAAACAACATACAAAATCAATCTTGTAGTTCAGCAGTTGAGTCATGTTTTATTGTTAAAGTTGCTCAGTGTATGGAGGTGGTTACACTAGACTTTTTTGCTCCACTCACTGCCATTCATTTGTATGTGAATGTTGAAGACCAGAAAAAAACAAGCTAATACAAAGTTCTGCATTCAGCTGCGTACGAAAGTTCAAGTTAGGTGAACTCTGACCTGCATCTCTGCACCCCTGAACTAGACACTATGACAAGGAATAGCAAACCAGCCAGAAGTTAACAAGAGCAGGACATAGCTTCATAAGATGCATTTACTCTGACAGCACTTATATACGGTGGCCGAGAAGTGCAAAGCAAATCACAATTCTGAAAACAAAATAACAAATTACAAACGCAAATGCAAGTCTAAAAAACAAAATAACAATTCAGAAAGCACTACAACAATTCAGAAAACATTATAACAAGTCAGAAAACACAATGACAAATTCGAAAACAAAATAACAATAGATATAGTTTGAGACAGCGCCATTGGTTTGGGATTAATCATTGGTTTGTTATTAATGTTATTTTGTTTTCAAATTTGTCATTGTGTTTTCTGACTTGTAGTCAGAAAACACAACAACAAATCAGACAAACCGGAAGAGGTTAGTATATTTTGAGACAGCGCCATTGGTTTGGGATTACTCACCGCTGACTGGACGAGCCATCTGTCAATCAAAAAATATGGAGTGTCTATTTACATTTAGTTAAAAGTGTCTGTAAACCGTCAGCTCCAGTGGCGCAGATGGATAAGTGCTTGTTGTTGGCTTCTTGACGCGATCGACCCTTTTCGAATTTGTCATTGTGTTTTCTGACTTGTTATAATGTTTTCTGAATTGTTGTTGTGCTTTCTGAATTGTTATTTTGTTTTTTAGACTTGCATTTGCGTTTGTAATTTGTTATTTTGTTTTCAGAATTGTGATTTGCTTTGCACTTCACGGCCACCGTACTTATATCACTGTAGATCATAGTGTCATTGTACTGCTGGCTGCTATTAGCCGTTCTACACTCCCTTTGGTACACTCTTTACCTCTTGACCTCACTATTCAGTTGCAAGTCTCTGTCTAACTTTGAAGTTTTGCCAATAGTCACTGTCGCCTCAAATCACCAACTCCACCAATCAGTTTAAATGCCCTTTAGATAGCATGCTGGACTATGAAGCAATTAGCGCACATGCTCTGGCATACTGTGTTGCCTGTATTATTTGTCAGCCATATTACCCCAAGATCTTCACACCAATTATTTTCTTTCTTCTCTTAACTATCTACTCATTTTAAGTCAACATGAAACCATAAGGTCAAATAAATATGTATGCATATATTTTTTTATTTACCAATAAAAGAGATGTGAACGGTCCATTATTACTCTGTTTAATTGTAATGCATCTCTTGAGAAACTTTGAAAAGTTCTTTAATAAAAGAAATCTAAGAAATGAGCTGTATGTCAGGGCTGTCATTTTCTTGAAATTGAGAGTCTTTTTCACACACTGGACTGCTGTATTTTTATCCAACAATCAAACAAAAACTAATGTACTTGGGGGGAAATCAGATAAAAAAATTTTATTTTAAATACTCTCAGAGAATTGACCGGAGACTAAGAAAAAAAGAGAAGCATTTTTTTCTAACTTATGTATGATCTCTCCATACTCCAATAACATCTTAGTCATTATTTTATCCCTTCAAAAGCCTTCAAAGCCTTTAGGGTGACTGGAGGAGTTGTACCACTCCTCTAAGGAGCTCTAGAACATGTCTCACCTATCAGAAATTATCTACAATCAGCTCTAAACAGAGACCGCTTGAGCTCATGTAGCTCAGAACAGGCTCAGATTTAAAGCCATAGCTTTGTGGGCAGCGCTCTGACATAAAGTATAGCACTGATGTGCCTCCGATGAATCGAGTTCAAGTCCCCAGTTTGAGATCATTTCCCTCTCTTCTCTCTATTGTTTCCATTGTCTTCTATCCATTGTCACTTTTAAAATAGATAGACTAGGCTCTGATTTAAATAGTTACTCAAATCGTAAAAGTTAAATGGAGAGCAACAGAATGAAAAAGAACTCAGGGACACATCTTAAAAATGCAGTGCTCATGGAGCAATACACTGAATAAGCACAGTCAGACGTTACATCTGCATTTATACATAGACCAACAAGTAGCTACTACATATTTGGAATTCCAAATTTTAGAGTGCTGACATTTCAACAGTTACTAGTTTCTAGACATCCAATTCACCTCACTAATTGACTAGTCTGTTTTTGGACAGAAAGTTTTCAGAAAAGCTGGTCTAAGAATGCAGTTCTTCCCTTAGTGCTTCCCAGTATAGAGCTCCGGACATCACGTGACCCATTCTGATTCCACCATTATGCTGGCAGGCAGGGACAGTCGGGAGCGAATATGAAATGAATGGCGCCAGCATGAGTTTCAAGGCAACAGAGTTCACTGCATACTTTAATTCAAAAGACATAGACCTGTACATAGCAAAACTTAATAGATTAAGCATAACAGATCCCTATAATGCCCCCATGGTGCTTTTAACCTGTATCAATAAAGGAACGGATAGATTTCCTGACCTGCAGTATCCTGATATCTACAACTACCTCATCAACTTTCCCTCCTAGCGTTACTCCGGAGACTCTTTAAAAGCCAACAAAAGCCTGGAGGGGTACAAACGGACGCAATCTAATTTTTTGATGAATATTCAACCTGCTATGTCGTCACTGGAAGGGTAAGTCAACTGTGTTGTTAGCTAACGTAATCGACCCTAGATGTCCTTGTAGGTAGCCAGCATAGCTATATCACTGTGAGTACAGTAGACATCATAAATGTCATGAAATCTTACCCTTTAATCCCAAATTTTGTGTTGGTTAGCATGTTTTATTTCAGTGAACCCTTTTAGTCGTCTATCGGGATCCTTAGGAATACGATAAAATGATTTCCCCTTTGCTTTATGGGACAATCGCGTGTATATATATGCAAGGGAGGTCACGTACGGGACACATAAATTAAGCCCAATATACGGGATGGTTGGCAACCCTGTTGGAAAGCTTTCGCTTGACTGTTCGGGCATCCTGGCGCACAGCAGCTGTCCACCATGTTGAAATTGTAAGGTTTATAAGGTCTAAATAGTCTGGTTTTAAATTATTGTTGTACAACTGTCGATACCAATGCTACAGTCGCTCTAGCGCTCTCCTGATGGCCTGCCAAAATGGTGGAGTTTAGATTGCGTGACGTCAACCTCCGGAGCTCTATAAGGCATTTTTAATCAATTTATCCAATTTGTCCATTCTCCAAACTGCTTATCCACATTACACTGTGTTTACTTTGAACGTGAGTAGTGCAACACAATGCGAATGATCAGCAGAACCATACTAAACAGTGATTCTGTCTGCACTGGATGTGGCGCAGTGTGAAGCGACAAATCCCTGACAGTAAACTGATGCCCTATTCTATTTCTATAACTGCAAGTGAGTGCGCTACTTTTGACATGAAGGACAAATGAATTTACAACAGTGAGTTACTTTGTCGCATCCAGTGTAGACATCTTCTAGCTGTTGCAGTTTGACATGACACAACAGCGGTCGCATTTGGTGTAGACACAGTGTTAGGGTCGTGGGGGGTTGGAGCCTACAGCTGGGCGATTTTTGCTATTCATTATATGCTATTTACACTAAGAGGAAATAGCATATGTGACCCTGGACCACAAAATCAGTCATAAGGGACAATTTTTTTTTAAATTGAGATTTGCACATCATCTGAAAGCTGAATAAATAAAATCAAAATTTCCATTGATGTATGGTTTGTTAGGAAAGGACAATATTTGGTCGAGATACAACTATTTGAAAACCTGGAATCTGAGGGTACAAAAAAATCCAAATATTGAGAAAATCCCCTTTAAAGTTGTCCAAATGAAGTTCTTAGCAATGCATATTA
>NW_015653519.1:515130-542330 GCF_001515625.1 Sinocyclocheilus rhinocerous | reverse complement strand
AATATCTTCATGGAACATGATCTTTACTTAATATCCTAATGATTTTTGGCATAAAATAAAAATCGATAATTTTGACGCATACAATGCATTTTTGGCTATTGCGACAAATATACCCGTGTTACTTATGACTGGTTTTGTGGTCCAGGGTCACATATTTTCTTAGTAATAGATGCCATTTACACTAAATGCAAATAGAAATGCAGTATTATTAGAGATATGCTATTTACAGTACATTAAGTGCAAATAATGATAGATTCTATTTACCCTATGTAAAAATAGCAGCATTTCACTGTAAAAATGGCAAATATTTACACCTCATTATTGTAGTACATTATAAAACAGTATGCAGTTATAATATGTTGAGTATAAATTATTATATTTCTTAAAATTACTAAATGGATGCTGCCTTATATTGGGACAATAAAGCCCTCCCTACACCTAACCTGGAAACTTTATTTCCATTTTTTATATGTTCACTTCATTTTTATTTAAAATAAATGTATTTCTGGTCTGATGTGATGGGAAAAGAGAGAAGAATGAGTTTGGCAAAATGCAGAGTCGAACTCGGGTTGATCGCATCAAAAGACACCACCATGCACTTTACGCCCTATGCCACCGAGCCTGTTGAAAGAAGCGTGTGTTTTGTAATGTTGTCTGTGTATATGGGGGGCAGAGCTAGTGTAAATAGCCTCTGCCAACAAGGTGGGCTATTTACACTTAGTGTGCAAATTACACTTTTCTTTTCTTTTTTTTAAAATCAAGGAATCATGGTTTTGAATTAAAATATTAGCAAACGTTACAATTAGACATGTTGACAATACTGCAATAAACAGATTGAAAACAATGCACTGATAAACACAAGATGCAGACAGTGGAATGGGGGAAAAATGCAATGCTATGAGGCAAAAGTCAAACTTCTTTTACCTTGGATGTCGTGTTTTAGAATGCTATTTCTTGCGCGAGACGCTACGGTCAAATACGCCTGTCAAGTGCATGTTCACATAGAAAAAAACTATGGAAAAGCAGCGCAGTGGAATGCAAAAACCTGTAAAGACTTTTCATGTGTGAAGCACTTGGAATAGAACTTTAAACAGATGGTTTTGCAAATTTTAATAAAGAAAATGTTACTTGAATCATGTTGTACTTGCATTTTTTCGACTAGTTAAACAGGCTGTCTGGCTTTTTCTTGTACCATTCTCTTGTTGCTATGTGCTAATTGCACTAATTTATACAGTATATGTTAAATTACACTCCGAGGCATGGTTAGCTAGCCCCTCCTCATTCTGATTTTTAGAGATAACAAGAGTGACTGGAACTTGAGTCTTAGTTACTTCGGTTAAAACATTGTTTGGACTACAAGTCAACCATTGCATTCGACCCTTGTTAATACTGTTTCTATTGCAGCATACAAAAGAGGGCATCTTTTTTACTGTTTATTGACTTTTATTGGTTCCTGTCTTCACACTTTCAATCACTCAAAAAATAAAGCAGAAGCAAACCAGTACATTTTTCTATAATAATGGGGCACCATTATCTTGTAAAAAAAAAAAAAAGATATTGTCTTTTCTGTCTTGACGCAGATCATATAAATAAATCATTGCTGTAGACACTGATATCGATATTTTGTCCGCAAAGGAAAATAATTGTGGTGGGGGAATGATGTTTTGTTGGTTTTGATTTGTTTTATTGTTGTTGTTAGTTTAGCTTGTCTCAAATTGACTTTTTATATATATATATATTTTATATTGCATGAAAATTGCATCTCTGAACACAACATACATTGCAGCATTCATCCAGGCCATCAAGTCAAATGTTATTTGTGCATTCCTGAAAAATGAGGATCTGAGCTCTAAGGAAAGACATATACCTCATTGGGGACTCATAAATCATAAGGATCGCATTACACTGTGAGAGCATGATTTGACTTTGTAAATAAAAACCTGTTGATGGCTCTGGCAAAGTCAATCACAGTTGCTAAATAAATGTGCAGAAAATTAAAAGAAGACAATCAAATAAGTTATGATTACATTATAGCACACTGGAAAAGATGGAATTACAATTTAATTGGGAAAGTTTAAATGATCTTATCTTACCTTTTCCTTTAAATTAAGGTAATATGAGCTGAACTGACAAGTTTTATAATGAAAACACATAATTACATAATGTTTGTACTTCTGGGCCCGTATTCACAAAACATTTTATCTCACTACTAAGAGTTCTCCTAAATAGCAGTAAAAGTTTTTAGCTAAGAGGTTTCTCTTAAAACCTATTCACAACGCTGCTGAGATAAACATTTACTAAGGAATAGAGATAAGTCTTAAGCTAAGAGCAAGGGCGGGGTTGACCTCGTTGGTATGGATGATGTCAGCATGCTTACTAACTATGCACACACTGATTGGCTGATAGGGGAGGGGTCTCTGTTAGAGATTTATTCATAGAAATATTGTAGAGTGCGATATTATGTTGCCATATTCAAATAAAGGTTTAAAAATAAAAATGTTAATTGCCACATTCAAATAAAGATTTTAAAATGCAGGCTAAGTGTCACTAATTAAACAAGTATATATTCAGCTAATTGTCAGCCTCTTACATGTATGCATCTCATGGTATTAAAGTAGCTCAGTTTAAATGTATTGTATGAATTGCGCTTACTATGGAATAAAACATACGGAGTGTCTATTTACACTTAGTGCAAATAGCCTGCCTTGTTGGCAGTAATTCCGCTCTCCAACGTGTGATTGGGATAGTCAACAATGTAAAAGGGGCTTTGAATAATCAGCTGATGGTTAAGCGCGTGTCGTCAGCTTTTTGACGCGATCGACCCGGGTTCGAGCCCGCCTTTACTGAAGTGCAGATAATTGCCACTATTTGCAACAAGTAGTATGCATAGCAGAAAATCCTGCTATTTTAACATAGTGTAAATAGGTATTTGCACTCAGTGTAAATAGTGAAAATAGCAGTATTTTTAGCAATATGCTGAGTGTAAATAGAATCCATTGCTAATACGAAATTTGAAAAGGGAGAAACAAAAAAAGTTTGGCAAAAGGCAGGATCGAACCCGGGTCGATCGCGTCAAAGAGCCGAAGACGCGAGCTTAACCATCTGCGTTACTGGAGCTGATTATTCACAATCGCTTTTAAAGTGTTACTGTACATAGCCTTATTTTGTTTTCAGAATTGTGATTTGCTTTGCACTTCTCGGCCACCGTAAAATATGGATATAAACAGCTTTTTATTTAACAGAGTAGAATAATCATGGCTGATATTAAGACATGCAAACGTAAAAGAAAACAAAACTGGACGCAAGAACAGCTGTTACTTCTTGCCCAACTGGTTAATGAAAACAATGATATAATCAAAGGAAATCGAGTTGGGATAACCTCCAAAACCAAAGATGATACCTTTTTAAAAACACATTATCGTCAAATGTTTACGTTCCGAGGCAGATTGCCAGCAACAGCCACTTTAGGATAGTTTGTAGTTTGGTCTTAGTGACTTAGGAGTCCTCTTCACTACTCCTAACATTTCACAGATTTAGGAGATGTGAGATTGTGAAATACTCTTAGAGCAAAAATTTAGGAATCCTAAATTTAGGACTGACATGCCCATTATTTATAAAAATTTTCTCCTAAATCGGCAAGTTATGAGCTACTTTTAACCTTAAGTTAAAATGTTTTGTAAATACGGGCTCTGTTCTTTTCCACTGTTAAGGCGTGTTCACACCAATGACGATCGATAGCTATAAAGATAACGATAAAGATATAGTTCTAAAAATCATTCTCAATATTAAAGAATAGCAGAGTCCACACCACAGCTATAACAATAAAAGCACAGAGAAATTATATTGTTGGAATCACTTTAAGAACGATTTTTTTTCCAGCTGATGAACAATAAAAACACTGACACCCAATCAGAATCAATCCTGCTATAGTGAGCTTGAGAATTCAAAGGGGCAGATGAGCGTGCGATTATAAACAGACGATATCATCCGCTGGTGTGGACGCTAATATCGTTCTTTATAGTTATCTTTATAGTTATTGTTCTTAGTGTGAACGGGCCTTTACACTTAAGTAGACAAAAGGTTATTTGCATTACAGTGTTTTCTTAGACAAAAACGATTAGTTAAAGTGCAGTATAGTGAACAAACAAAATCTCCAGGTGCTTTCATGAGAACCAGACTGAAAAACTTGTGTGCATCCCTGGTTACATATGGAAAAATGTGTTTGTATCTAACCTGAAGCAGTGTCTTCAGTAGAAGCAGCTGTTCTTTGACAGAAGAGCAGTCTTGAGTCATGAGTTTCAGAGTCAACTCATCCAATGTCACATGGTCTGACCTTGACCTCTCCAGCCCCTGTTCCTTGCGCCCATCAAACGATTGCAAAATGCCACTTCTGTAGGTCAGACAGAAAGAAAGCGATCACAGAACATGTGCCAGGTCAGCCAGAGGCCTCAACCTGCAAAATAAAGCTTTAGACAGGCCAACAATGCTGAGATGTCCAATGACAGCCATGTAATCCAGAATCTCTCTGAGTCTGGATATATAGGGCAAGCAGGGGCTCTGCTGAAAATGTGGCTTTGAGGATTTGAGAATGAAGCGATTCAGGCAAAGGACAGTTGTGTTCAGTGAAGTGAAGCTTAAAGTTCTCATGTGCAGTGACTTTTCAGTGTCTATGATTATTCATGTTCAGATTTAATGCAACATGTGAATTTAGACATGCAGCAAAGAGACAAACTTGCCTTGTTAATCATATAAAACAGACACTGATGCACTTGTGGAGACTAAAGGCTGAAAACTGGAACCGTAAATGACAAAATTTCAGAATAAAGACTATTATAAAAAAAATATTTGCTTATCTTTTATAAGTTAGTTTTAGCCTTTGATGGATTAACGCCAGCCCACTAACAGTCTGTTCAAGGCTCATTGGAAAAATATGACTTTAGTGGTTTACTATCACTAGTGTTAATTTCAACTGGAAACTGCAATGAATTGTATATATACTGTAGGTATGTTGAAAGGTACTCCATTGTTTTTTTTTCTGGCCTTAAACTCTCAGTCTCTTCCAAAGAATAAAAGTTGTAAAATCGACCAGATTTTATGCTGAACGCCATTAGTCCAGATCTGTACTACTAAGTGTAGTACTAACCTGAAAAATATGACAATATAGTTGCTTGCTTTTACACACTGTGATGAGCACTGACACAGTTTACAACAATTTCACCAAACATCAAAATGCATGAACAAAAAGGTCACCTGTTTTTACGGCAGAACTGATCATGCCTGCCCCAGAGCTGCTGCCGTCTCCTCCTCTGAGTTGGCCAGCCATCTTTTTCAGAGCATTCATAAGGTGATGTCCCATCAGTGTCTACAACAGATAAGTACAGTACATCAGGAAGTAGTTTTGTGAGTGCTTTTGTGGGTGACTTCCAGAACATTTGTGCTTTCTAGAGTTTTGTGAGTTTGCTTACTGGCCCAAGTCAAACTCCTTTCTCTATGACATTTAGGTCTCTAGATATGGCTTGTGTCCCTCCTGTAATATGAATCCATCGGATTTATTTGCCTGTTTTATCATTCACCAAGTAAGTCTAAGACAACATTAATATTGATAAACAGCAGGATAAACAAGACATACTATAAGGAAATACTGTACTGTATGTCATTCATTGGGTCAAACTATCAATAGTACAGACGTTGTTTGATATAGATATATATAGATATAAATACTGTATATATATATTTTTTTTTTTTACTGAATAACCATTAAGGGATAGCTCAGCCAAAAATGAAAATGGTCATCATTTACGCACGCTCAAGTTGTAAAACTGTATGAATTAATTCTTCTGATAAATACATGGGAATAATTTCTTAAAATATGTGTAACCAAATAGCTGATGGTCCCCACTAACATTCATAGTATTTTTTCCATACAATGGAAGTTAATGTGGACCGTTAACTGTTTGGTCACCTATATTCTTTGAAATATCTTCTTTTATGTTCAAAAGAAGAAAGAAATGCAAGCAGGTTTGGAATAGAGGTCGACGATTAATTGGTTTAGCCGATTAATCGGCACCGACAGTTGATTGCCGGAAATATCGGCTATCGGCAAAAATCCATGCCGATAGCTTTCCGGGTTGCGTCCATTGCTTAAGCTGCTGAGAAGTGTAGGCAGAAATCACTGACACGTATTGTTTATTTTGACACGTGAGGCTGCGTGCTGCACAGAGTGGAAACGTCAGTTGCGGATTTAAATGCAGCTGACAGAAAATCTTGCCTCGCCACAGAGAGCCATTCACATAGCTTTCCATTAAATTGCATTATATTTGTCCCAAATCATTTTTAATGCACATAACAACTTCAGATTGCACTTTCTCTTTGAGTTTGCTTTGGTTTTTTTAAACGCCAAACTTCAAACTCATACTTTGTTCATCCTTGAAGTAAACTTTTGCATCCGGTGAGTGATACAGTACTCATAGATGCACATTTGTCCGGTGTGCGACCGCCATATATTTATTTTAATTTTAATAATTTTTTATTAGATAATCATGAAGTGTTCTAAAATAGAAGTAAATAAAGTGTGAGAGTATATATATATATATATATATATATATATGTAATTTCAATGCTATGGCTTTTGTGTAGATGTAGATGGCATGACTGCTGAAATGGTAACACTTTACAATAAGAGTCTATTTTTAACATTAAAATTAATGAAAGCTGTATAAGTATTGTTCCTTGTTAGAGTATGTTAATTTCAACATTTACTATTACTAATCAATTTTTAAATTTTAAAGTGTCTTCTGTTAACATTAGTTAATAAACTATGATCTTTACAAACTTTAATGATTAATATAATAATTAATTGTCATATTTTTTATTCATTTACAAAGTATGGTTCAGTACTGTTTTTTAAAAAAAAATAGAAAAGCATTATTTAATTTTTCATTCAGTATCCATTTTAAAAACATTTAAAAAATCGGGCTGATTAATCGGTATTGTCCAGTGTGGTCCAACCTAGCTATCAGTATCAGTAAAATCCACTATCGGTTGACCTCTAGTTTGGAACAACTTAAGGGTTAGTGAATGATGACAGAATTTTCATTTCTGGCTGAACTATACTTTTAAGGAGAAATAAGAGCAGATCCACAAGTGAATTTACACTCCTACACAGACAGAACTACTGCCAGCTCTGTATTCAGTGTTCAGATACTGCGTTAGTAAATGCTCAAAACTCATAATTCCACTCAAAACACAGGAGAATGACATCAAACTCTCTCTCATGTAAAAATATCACAGTGACGGCATACAGTGGCGTACCGTATATCTGGGGTAAATCTGCATGAAAGTTTGTTGAGCCAGTCTTGAGTCAGTTTCCCTATATTTACATGTACTTAATTTAACAATATAAAAGCCTGAATTTGCATATAGTGGGGTATCAGTAGTATATAAATTCAGCAAAATTCTTTATAGAAATACTATTTCTAATACTATTTTTCATAACTGTTCAATGAACCATACACAATTATTGCTCTTGCAGCTGTGGAACAGTCCTAAAGACAAACTGTTTACAGGCTATAGGCAATGAAGGTCACAGTTGTAATAACTTAGGACCTTTCTGCTAACTCTAAAAAACACCAGAAGAAAGATGCCCAGGGTTCCTGCTCACCTGCGTGAACAAGCCATTGGCCTGCTGCAGGGAGACATAAAGAGTGAATATGTGACCAGAGCAATAAACTGGCATATCTGTAATGAAAGACGACTAAGACAGTGCTACAGGAAGACAGGACAGTGTCCCCCCAGATGTGATCAAGAATTTGCAAGTGAAAGGTAAAGATGCATCTTCAGACAGGTCCAAATCCAACATGAGGTCCTCTTCCTCCAGGTCACATGACTCCACATTCTCCAGGTTGTTGAGAATGTCCTTAAATATAATATGTGAATAGAGAGTCATGCCAGGAACCAAAATGAGAAGTGCAAACAAATTTAAGGATAATGGTGGGTAATTTTAAAATGAGAAAGCAATGGGCAGAGTAGACTTCTCTGAAGGAGGAAGGAAGACAACTGATGTGTATTCAAGCAAGGAGCAGTTCGCCTACATGATGGAAGTCACCTCCCCGCTCCACAACTCATCTCTCTCAGAGAAGATTTAGTGCCAGCTGAGGACCTCTGTTAAATGACTTTTCCCCATGACCGGCTATCTACTCACGGCATGACAATAGAGGCATACCCAGAAGGGAACAGGCGAAACGGTGCAGGATAAAATGAGAGGTGTCTTGGAGTGGGCTGACTGTTTTTTATTTCATTGAAAAATTATGACAACAATGTAAGTGTGAATCACACAAGTTACTATAAATGTAAATTTCTCTTCAGACACACTACACAACAGAAAGGCTGAAAGCTTGCATTTCATTCTTCTGTATTTTTTGCCCTTACCACCCATAAGACATTACCACTCTCAATATTGGATATTGCAGATTCCATGCAGATACCTTAACTTTCCATACACTCCTTTCTCTGAACTCTTATCACCCAACTGTAAATTTTGTAACTCCCCCACTGATCTGAGACGGGATGGCGGTTTGGTTTCAATTTTTAAAGAATGTTTTCAGTGTCAGACTATACAGATAACTACATTATAATTTCAATTGCAGTTGCTGGACTCTGATATCCTGGTAGTTATTTCTGTGGTCTACAGGCCTCCAAAGCCACACAAAGACTTTCTGACAGATTTCTAAAACTTCTTGGGGGGGAATCATCCCCAATTTTGATAGATTTTTAATTATTGGGGATTTTAATATTCACATATGCTGCCCCTCAAACTCATTTGCAAATGACTTTATTAGTCAAACAGAAGCTTTTGATTTAGTGCAGCTTGTAAAAGAACCTAATCATATACATGGACACACTTGATCTTATAATGCCTCATGGGTTCCCTATGGGTGATATTGAGATTGACCACAGTTTTTCTGACCATAATCCTATTATATTTAACATGCCATTATCATTGAATGCTATCAAACCTCACGCCTCTGACTCAGAGGATCACTGCACTAAAATTTTGGATTCTGCGGCTCCACTGAGGACTAAACAGCATAAGTTGACTCCTGAGCTGTGGTTGAATAATACCACTTGTACCATTGAGACAGGCATGTAGAAGGGTCGAGAGCAAATGGAAAAAAGACAAACTTCAGATTTCTTATGAAATCTTAAAGAATTCTCTTAAGTATAAGAAGGCTGTCAGAGCTGTCAGACCAATTTTTTTGACTCTTATAGCAAGAATCATAAAAATATTTTCAATACCATCAACGCTGTGTTAAACCATGTTGTCTGTGTTTATACTACAGAGTCGGTAGCTATGTGTGAGCATTTCTGCTGGTTTTTATTAACAAGATTATGCATACCATTTAACCTGTTGCTGGAGACCCTGCAGGCCATTTAAAATATACAGGTGTCTTTAGCCAGCTTACTTCTATTTCTTTCTTTTTTACATGTCATTGTTAATCAGCTCAAACCAACTGGTTCACCCTTAGATATAATTCCCCTACGGTTACTTAAACAAGTGTTCAATTTACTGGGTCTGACACTTTTAAATTTGATTAATAAATGCCTTGAGTTAGGAGTGGGGGGGGGGTCTTGGGCCATCAGCAGAAAAAAGAAAAGAATTAAAACAGTAAACAGCCAAAGGACGTAACTTAGAATAGGAGATGGATCGGTGTGTGAAAGGGAAGAGAAAAACCATAAATGAAGTCTATTATTCTCTCTATGTTATTTTTCAATGTTTCAAGTGATGCAGGTGTTTTTTTCCCTGTGTCACGGGTTGCCAGGCGAAGGAGCTTGAAGGAGTTCGAAGGAGGCAGATATCAAATAAACAGTCTTTTAATAAATCCACTTGGGAAAAACCAGGAGAAAACAACCTCTTTACATGACAGAGACAGGACAAAGAAACTGAGGAAAGGCAGGGCTATTTATACAAAACCAAACGATGGACTAATAAGATAATTAATGAACACAGGTGGAAACTAATGAACTAATCAAGCAACAAAGGAAAACTAGGTCAAGGCAGGGAGAACAGAAACACAGAACATACACGTGACACCCTGTGGGTTTTTTTTTATTATTATTAAAAAAGCATTAATTTTTCATAACGTTTAGTGAAATTATTTGGTAGTCTGAGGTGGGGATTCAGGAAGGGGGGGCGCCAGATTTTTTTATAGGTTTAAAGGGGGGCGTGACCAAAAAAGTTTAAGAACCAGTGCTTTAGCTACCGACTCTGGGGATTCTGAAGCTCTGGTATACTTTTAGACTTGAGCGCTGCCTTTGACACTGTAGGCCACAAAGTTTTTCTGTCCCGCTTAGAACAGCTGGTGGGCATTAGTGGTTCGGCCCTAAATTGATTCTAATCTATTTTACTAACAGTCTCAATCAAACATTGGCCATTTTCACTCTGGTACTGTCCCTCTGACCTGCGGGGTCCCCCAAGGTTCTACTCTAGCTCCCATGTTATTTTCTCTCTATATGCTTCCACTTGGTTCCATCTTTGGTTTAGACCCTGTGGTTGCTTGCCTCTTGGATGTTAAAGCATGAATGTCCCTAAATTTTAATGATTACCAAAGTATACCAAACTTAAATCTTGGATTCTGGCATCTTATGTCAGGCCGTATGTGAAAAATCTGGGCGTTTTACTGGACAGTGCTTTAAAGCGTGATTGATTTAGGTTAAATTAAGTTAGGTTTAGATTAAACCATAAGGCTTGTATATTGTAACTCTATTTGGGGATCAGTCAATCTTCTCTAAACCATCTTCAAATGGTTCAAAATGCAGCTGTCAGAGTCCTAACAGAAGCTTGAAAGCATGAGCATATTAAACCTGTTCTATGGTCTTCACACTGGTTACGCATGCTCTATAGGATTCATTTTAAATTGCTCTTATTGGTTTTTAAGTCTTTAAATGGTTTAGCACCATTATACCTCTCTGACCACCAACCAGCAAGAGCTCTTAGGTCAGCCAATTTAAGGCACTTAGTGTTTCTTAAAACAAGACTAAAGTCTAGGGGTGATTGAGCATTTGCAATAGCCGCTCCGAGACTTTGGAATAGTCTACCTATTTAAATCAGAACTGCTCCCACACTATCCATTTTGGCTTATTATCCATGATTTAAAACTGATTCACTCTATGGTTTGTGGTTTTATTTGGGACTTTGTCTTTGTCTCAATTCTGTTAATGGCTGTTATTTAATTTTGTTTTTAACTGTGCTTTGTAAATAAACTGAGATTGAATTGAAATTGAATTTATAAAATAGCTTCAGAAATATGTAAGTTTCTACACTGTCTATGTTACTACTCAGATAGGCAAGTTTGTGATTGATTATGCTGCGATAACATGGATTTATGGACATATTAGTTTTCAATTGTGAAATGTATTAATTTTCAAATTAAACTGTTATGGACTTGTGGTTATGCAAAAATTGTGGTTATGCATAAATACAACATGTACTCATGTATCTCCTTCACCAGCATGGATATAAAATATATATATATATATGACTCATTCTGCACTACAAAGTCTCGTTAGAAACTTCCCCTACATTATAAAATCACCTTGCCAAAGTCAACATTAATGAGTGAGAGAAATCAGCAAGTGTGAGTCATTGGTGTGTTTTTGGGTGCATCTTAATCAGCACTGTAGTTCAGCAGTCAAGGCACTGTTCAAGGAGTTGGCCATTTTAAGGGCTGTCTCAATAGCAAAATTCAACACATCTAGTTAACGTTTGCACGTTGATGTTGTACATAGTCACGTCACCGGAAATAGAGTAATCACTGTCCCAATGTGTAGTGAGCCAGGGTCCTTACCGGTGACCTACCTGTAGATTTGTGTACATGGTATACTGCTTCACGAGCTAGGGAGCTTATTGAGAAGCAACCTTTGGCTCTTCTACCCCTAACCTTAAGTTGGTTGAATTAAGTTGGTTGAATTAAATAGCTTGATTATCCTCCCTAAATTATAAATAACACCTACATCCTACTAAAGCTACATTTGAAATCAGTCACTTGTTCACTGCTTTACTATTTCCATGAATAGTGCACTATATAGGACAGGTTTCTCAAATGAGGGTTTGTGAACCCCTTGGGGTTCATGAAAGAACTGCAGGGGGTTTGTAAGTTGACAAAAAGCTAATTAAAGGCAGTGCAGGGGATTCAGTTCAAAAACATTTTTTGTTATGCAGGTTGAAAGTCTCTTCACACCCTGATAGCAATCACTATGTTAAGTTGTCTAAATGTATTTATGTCATCTGTGAAAAGCGTAGAACCATAAAATGTTCGTCCAATCATATCCCTCGGCCCGAGGGCTACAATAGGCTGTTCTACCTGCCTGTTAACCTATGTATTCACATACCTCTGTGCACCTTGTTTGCGCAGACATGATACGTCATCTGCCTGTTCCATTACATTATTGCAGACCGAGCAATAATGGAAGGCGTTATTATTGTAATATAATGTGCTTTGTACTGTAATGTTTTCTCACTGGTGAATGAGACATGAGGTAATCTGGTAGCGTTGCATTCAACCCTCCACCAATGCCATCTCTCATCGTGTCGCTGGTTAGCCTCTAGTCTGCCTGTACATGTCCATGTGTTTTGGAGGAGAGTGATTTGCAGGGAGGGTGGGATCTTATGCTTTCAAATCTAGCTTGCTACTGCTAGCCTAGGAATTTGCCTATAGGGCTGCAAGTCAAATAAAATTTGAAAACATGATTTGGTTTAGTGCAATTATCAAACAGAAAAAAACTGAAAAAGATTGCTGCATGTTTCAGAGTGAAGACATTTCTTCTGAGATGAACTGTTTATCATATCACAATCACCATTACATAAAACAATCTTAATATATTTTAGAATATTTATGTCACCTATATTGTAAATAAAAAACTAAGTAAAATACATACTAAAAAATTAGGTTACACTTTATTTTAAGGTGTCCTTGTTACAGTGTAATTATACATTTAAGTACTGAGTAATATTAATTAACTACATGTACTTACTATATGGTTAGGGTTAGGATTAGGGTTTGGTTTAGGGTTACTTGCATGTAATTATGCATAATTTATTGTTATTATAATAGAAAGTGCATGTAACATATGTAACAAGGGCACCTTAAAATAAAGTGTTACCAAATATTTCATGTGAAAATGGGTTTCAAAAAATGTTCAGGAACTAACAAAAAAAGTTCAGGAACCCCTGATATAGGGGATAGGAAGCAATTCAGAAAGTATAAATATACTTTCATTTGTGTTGAATTCGCTTTCGCTTAAATGCAATATCACACCTGCAGTCGTGCGCACTGGCTCAATATCATCATGAGACCTCGTGATGCAGGTAATCACAGTCATGCTGAGCCATATCACACTCCTACTCATGTGATATTGCTAAGCGTTATGAAGCAGGTCAAACAGTTCGACAGCCTCGACAAACAGCACTGACGAGAAGAAGAGATGATAACGGTGCCATGCACCAACATAAATTCTTTATAGAAGAATTCTTTATAGACAACACATCATAACCACTACCAAAAATGTATTACACAAATGCTATAGTTTTATATTAAATCTAATAGGGGCAATCTATTTTACTAGTATCATACATGAATGTTTTTTGTTGTTTTTTTCCCCATTTTTGAGTGCAGGCTGACAGCTGGAAATAAAAACCTGAGTCCTGTAGCGTTTTCCAAATGGAAGAGTGAAGAGTTTATGGTTTATCTGAGTAGTAAACACATTTCAGTCCGTGTGCTAAAACTGATGCCCATACAGCCATTACAAACTCTTGCTCATGTGATATCGCTTTATTACAATCAGTGATGCCAGCCCTTTAATTTTTTTTTTTCATTTCTGCTGTAAGTAACATGGCCTTAACAGTAAAAACTAACTAGTCTAGATACATATCACAGACTATCGACTGAGCCAAGGTTTTATGATTTATCCATTAAAAGATGAAGTGGGAGAGGCAGATAAAGTTTCAAACAAGGTCAAGCAAGTGCTTGCCTAACTTATCAATAAGAAAATCAGATCTTGACAGTCAAAACTAAATAACAATGTATTTGGGAAAGATCATTATTTATAGTCTCTCTTTTCTCTAGCTCTCAAAGCAGCCTCTTTTCCCTCTGCCCAAGACACAGGAAGCGCTGCTGAATGAGCTTCACTGTCTGCTCCATTTTTGGCCTTTCTCTCCCATCAGACAGTAATTTGCTATTTCTTGGTGCTTTTTTTCATAAAGGCAACAAAAGGCCATTTCTCATACAGCTTCCAAGCCTTCACACAAAGGAGCTACAGCCTTGCAGACATGGCCCAGATATGACCGGCTCTATTCAAACATACATACAATTACCTTGCTAGCTGCTTACACCAAGGAAGCTTGCTTTTCAGGACTAACTTTTTGATAAATAAATCATATATTTATATGTCTCACCAACAAGCAAGATATGAAATACTGTATGGTTTAAACTCAAAATGTTGTTTTACATTTGATTACCTTTTTTCAGTTTGTTCATTTAATTTTAATTTGTACATTCATTTCTGACATTAATTTCTCTTTTTAAAAAATCCTTTCCATTTTATTTTTTTAATTTAAGCCTTTCTTAAAATACTTCAAGAAAGGAAGGTGTTCAAAAGCATATTAGTTTTCTGTGAAATCTACATTAGTATCACGAATTGTAAAATTGTCTATCAATTTTCATTTTGTTGCATTGTAATGATTGCAATTTAAGATGATAGCTTTGTTTTGGAAGATTGTTTCTAACTGAGCTGGTGCAATGTGGTAGACTTGTAATACCAACTTGATTTTTGGAACATGAAAATCATCTTACTGGCATCATTCCTTTAGTGAACTGCTGGATGTCACTCCAAGAGTCTTCACAAAAGGCCCTTATGGGACAGTTAAGGTTTACATGAGAAACGCATCTAAACCTTCATTGTTGGATTTCTTGACATTGGTGTGAAACAAAACAGAAAATATTACACAGCTGACAGATTACCACAGAGAAAGGGGAAAAATGGGGTTTTCAGTAGCAGCTTTTAGAAGCAGAGGGAGTAGAAGAGAACGTCTCTAATCAATATTTCAGAGGGGTTCTTGTGTCAGTGGCATGTGACCATCTGAACACACTGTATTGAAATTCTGTAGCACTCTATGCAGTGGTTATAGGGAAGAAGAGAAAAAAAGCGGGGGGTGTTAAAAAAAAGTTGACTTAATGTCTGTTGTATTTTTTTGTTTGTTTGTTTTTAGAATTTTGCAGCAGACAACTAAAGAAAGAACCTCAACTAAATAGAGCCTTCCTCATGACAAGGTCTATTGGTCTACAATTACAAGAGATTGATATAACAACAACAAAAATAGTCCTGATTAAAGCATTAGCTCATCTGAAAATAAAAAACAAGTGGCTTTTTATTTCTTAATTTTGAAGAAATGCACTTTTTTGCTCTTGTCCATGCAATTACTATGAATAGGTACTAAAACTTCATGCTTCAAAAATAACAAAAAAAGCACATTGAAAGTATTATTTAAGTAGGCTACATCTCAAACAAATTTAAATAAGAGATAATGTACATCAGCAAGTTATTATTGCAAAGACACGGTGAATAACATCCTGTACCACCCTGAATGTTTCAAAAACCGGTTTTGTAACAAGCAATATAATTCTGCTTTGTGTGTGTGTGTGTGTGTTCCTGTTGTCCCATGGAGTGGTATTTCAATCTGTGATTACAGTGACATTTTTTTTTGTTTTTTGAAAAAAAAATTATGATGATGATGATAGATGTGGGCACAATGTGAAAAACAGCAGGATTGGAGAAATCCAGTGAAAATGAGCTAGTTCAGTGCGCACCCTGACAGCTCTGTGCTGGGGCAGCACACTGTTGTGAAGCCCTAGGCAGCTGCCTATATCGCCTATGGCATTGCCTGTTGTTCTTCCATGCAACACAAAGAGAGAAGTCATGGAGGTCATTCACGCTGCTCTTTTCCATAAAATAGATGCAAACTGGGACTAAGGCTGTCAGGCTCTAAAAATTACCATTTAAAATATGGTTTGGAATGACATGAGAATGATTTATGAGCTATGAATTGTGGCAGAATTTTCACTTTGGGTAAAGTATTCCATTAACGAAAAAAAATTTTTTTCTATTTGCATTATTGTCAAAGTATGGCACATCCTCCCTGTTTGCTGTATTTACAAGGATAGTTACTCAAATAGTTGCTTATCTGAACTTGTGAAACTACTGTACTGTGCACAGTGCCATTTGCTCAGCTCTGTCAGGTCCCTAATGCCCTGTAAATATTGATAATCTAGCACTGTTCCAGAGGCTGGTATTCTTTAAGCCTTATCTTATTGAGTAAAAGCTACTCAACCAAAGCAACTTAAAGAGTTGACCTCATTTTACTAGCTAATGAACAACCCAGAAAGACCTCACAATGGAACAAAAAGTCCAGCCCTAAAGAAATAATTTATTGAATAAATTCCATTTTAAAAGTGCATCAAGTAGGTCTAAGTTGATCTAACATATGTTTTAATTAATTTATTCATTTATAATGTTGATTTATGTAGCAAATGAGAATTATTAAAGTTTCCAAATATATTTTGAGACAAAGAGTTAGGTAATGACTTTCCGTTTTCTTTAAGTTAATTAAATCAATGGTTTTTCAATAGAATGAAGAAAGTTAAAGTATAGTATTTGGGGTAAAAGCGTCCTTATTGTTGGGGTCAACAGCAAAACAATTGACAAGATGATAAATAAATGGCTGACTTTCCTGTTTTTTGACATGACATGGTTAGATTCAAATGGTTAATATAATTTATTAAGTTAGGGGTGGAGATGATCTATATAATAATTATGAATCATATTTATAATGAAACAATTACACTTAATATTACATTAAATCAAATATAAATTATTGGTTCTGTGAAGCCATATTAACTTATTATGAGATCACCTTCAAGCATTTTAAGAAGCTCTCAGAATATATTTTTTTTAATTGTTTTTTTCTGTATTTTTAAAATGAACACATTTTAATGACAAAATAAAAATAAATTAAATATATTTTTTATTGATCAAAATAAACAAATATGGTAGAAACTTTTCTGAAATGACTTTTTTAAAAAGGGTTTTAGATTATGCAATACATATTACGCAAGCTACATTATTTGACACAATACTAGGGGGCCCCATGCTGATGAGCCTTTTGCCCCGAGTGTGGTATAAAAGGCCCCCCTCGCCATCTCATACATATAAATGATTTTTAAACAAAACAAATTACTTTAGGGTTTATTATTTTCTCACAAAATGTGTTACTCCATCATTGTTCAATAAAATTGTCTGCAATCATGCACTACAGAAAAGCCGTTTTCCTTAAGGTGTGCTTTTAACCCTATTGTACCCTAAAACATTTATACAGTGGGGGAAAAAAGTTACTTGCTGTTGTTTATAATTAAAATCAAATGCTGTAGCAACCTTGCAGAGTCTTTTGGAAATGGTTATAGATTAGGTTTTGCCTTCAGGAAATAATTTTTAAAAAAAAGAGAAAAACGTGTTATCTTAATGGATTCAGTGCCATACTGAGGGCCCTCAAGTGACGCTTGGCAGGCAACAACAACAACAGACGGTCCTGGAGAACTAGGGAGATGCATCAAACTTCTAAACAGCCCAAATGACTAGACCAGGGGTAGGCAAGTTCGGTCCTAGAGAGCCGCAGTCCTGCAGAGTTCAGCTCCAACCCTAATCAAACACACCTGAACAAGCTAATCAATGTCTTCAGGATTACTAAGGCTATAGGCAGGTGAGTTTTGTTTTCAGGGTTGGAGCTGAACTCTGCAGGACTTCGGCGGCTCTCTAGGACCGAACTTGCCTACCCCTGGTATAGACAATGTTGAGAAAGTAGCATTGAAAGCCCATATGATGAGAGCGAAAGTAAGAAGGGACCAAAAGAGAGAATAAGAGAGTAAAAGAATGAGAGAAAGAACGTAGTCACGTATAATGTCAGTGTCTCTCTTGCTTCAACAATCTTGTAGCAATTCCCCATGTTGGAAACACGCTGCCCTCTAGTGGAGCACTGCCACATCTTACCTGTTATTGTACTTGTTCAGGTTTGAGGAGATCAGGTTTGCTGACTGCTATTTTGTTGTTTAACGTTTATTAATTACAACAGCAATGTTTTGACATGTCCTATATGAAAATCAATTTGATCAAAGTCTAGTTCATTTTTCCCAGAATATAAAGACTGAATTTAAAATACATCCTCTATAAATTTTTGTCAACATTTATGAGAAAGCTATCACATGGCTTCCTATAATTTTAGCTGGTTTGGCTACTCAGTGTCTCAGACACATCACTTTGAAACAAACTTGCATGACTTAGCATAGCCCAGGTCAGTGAGCAGGTGCAGACACACAGCACACTGGGTCAGCTGAACTGTCTGAGGAAATATACATAAGCAGTGGGGAGGAAATCATCCTTTCTGACTCAGCCAATCAGACGAGGAGCGCTGATATCGGAGCGTGACAGACGTTCCGGCAGAGAGAGGGAGCAGAACATCGTCGCTCAGATTTCTTTCCCTTGGTTACATCCGGAGTCATTTCTGTGCCTTGGTTTAACATTTGACAAGTCACAATGTGTGCGTACTATATTTACTGTATTTGCTCATTCATTTCTGTTTGACCAAGGTTTCTCCAAAGTGGATTGTTTCGTCAGATAAATTTTAATATGCCAATTTTATTGAAATGATATATTTGGTCAAATTTGTTAGCTCACATGATTTGCTTATGGAGCGTATATTTTTAAACGCCAAAACCTGGAAACAAGTTAGCATTTTAGCACTTCCACTGCCATCGTCCTGAAGTCAATATGTGTTTTTTAGATTCATAATATAGTCTACAACATAAAATACATTAGATTTGTTTTTACACGTTTTTACTTGTCTTGAAAAAGCCGGTTGTTAACAAGTGGCTAAATGGGAAAACAAAGGTTGTCAGGGACATTAAACATCATCACGCTCAACTCATGTATTTATCGAACTCATCTAGTCCACTTTCAGAGCCTATTTTTGTTCATAATCGTGCTCCTGCAGACTATTCAAACTTTCAGGGAAAATGTTTAAATAATGACTGAAACTGAAACAAAACTGCTATATTACTCTTATGTTGTAATCATTAAGATCACATCATGCAATCATTGCTTTAATGTGTTCATTGTTTCTGAATGTGACGTTAAATAACTAATTGATTTGTACAATCTGTACATTTCTACCATATGGACTTTACTTTGACACAATCACCTCTGATAACAGATAATTTTAACTGTAATGAAGAAACAGTGTCATTTTCTGTTAAGCTGCTTTGAAACAATATGTAAAAAGTATTATACAAATAAATGTTTTGTATAAAAAATGTATGAATTTAACTGAATATGGTAAAAACAGTATTATTTTTGGATTGGAAATTCTGATTAAGTCTACACACATTTTCCAACCATTTTGAGACTACTGCTTTGTTAATATTATTGTTAGAATATCTCAAATAAAGGCCACAAAATAAAAAAGGAACTGTGCTCATCAGTTTACATGTCATATATATATATATATATATTCATTAATTTAATCTATTCTTATTAAATTAAATATCTTATATGAAACAACTAATTTAAAACTATCAGCCATACACAAGAGAGGTGGATACCGTCAGCTACTTAAACAACACCTTGGGATTTTTCATCCTAATTTACACCTTCACAATGGCCACAACATTGTACTGTCATAAATTTGCCTGTATTTTACTACACATTTAATGAAACCACCTGGCAGAGTGGTGAAGTGAAAGAGGTGACATCCCATTAATCTGTAATACACAATTGCACAGATGCACAGTGGCTGTAGTGTCAGTGGAAAAAAGTTCTGTCTCCTTTTATTCACCTTCATGCTTTACGCCAAGTTTCAGCATCAATGACACAACATCAACATCAAACCAGGCACAATGCAAACAAATATTTGACTCCTGTGGCAGAGGAGAACAAGTGAATAAGAAACTGACTGTGGGTCTAATTCCTCCAACAAAGCTATCGTATGAATTCTTAAGACTTAAAAATAGTGCATGAGTCATAAGAGCTCCTTTATGACACATTCATCAGCAATCCCCATTCCCCGTTTTATTCTATGCAAAAGATCAGCTGCAAAACATCTTGTGTTTCACAGAAAAAAAGAAAGCCATATGGGTTTGGAACAACACAAGGGTGAGTAAATGAACTATTTCTGTAGGATGTTTTGTAAGATAAGCTTATTGAAATGGATAACGCTTTCTTTAGAGCGAATATTTGTGAGTTTCTGCTGCCCCCCTGTGGTCCTTGAAGGTTCTATAGAAGCTATACAGCACTACTTCAGCTATTGTGTCCTGCTGGTTTCCTTCAGAAATGAATTTGAGGTTCATCAGACCAGAGAATTTTGATTCTCACAGTCTGAGAGTATTTCAGGGTTTTTTTTGCAAATTGGACAAATGGACTTTCATGTGTCTTCACGTGTGGTCAATGGTCATGTGTGTCATGTTCATGTGTGGTCACTCTGCCTCAAAGCCCAGATCAGCAAAGTGTTGCAATGATGGTAGTCCTTCTGTAAGTTTTTCCCATCTCCACAAATGATCTCAGGTTCTTGGTCACCTCTCTTACCAAGGTCCTTTTGCAGCGATTGCTCACTTTGGCCAAACAACCATCTCTAGGAGGAGTCCTGATTGTTTGTCATTCCATTAAGAATGGGAACCTTAAATGCAGCAGAAATGTTTCCTTAGCCTTTCCTAGATTTGATGGCTTGGTTTTTGCTCTGATATGTATTTTCAGCTGTTAGACCTTATATAGGCGTGTACCTTTCCAAATCATGTCCAATTAGCTGAATTGACCATAGGTGGACTCCATTGAAAGTCTACAAAAATGTCAAAGAAGATCCAGAGAAATGGAATGCACCTGTGCTAAATTTTAAGTGTTGAACAAAGGGTCTGAATATTTACGTCAATGTGATATTTCAGTTATTTCTATTAACTAAAGTTATTACAAATCTGTGAAAAAATAATGTAAAGCTGCAACAAAAAAATGGAACCACTACAGCAAAATTGACAGTAAACCTCAATATTCACCTTAAAGACCATGTTTCTGCAAAATCCGACCACAGAGAACTCCACAAAGCCCACAAGCATGAAAAGCTGCAATTGCTAAAACTTCTTAAAATGCAAAAAGATGGTGTCAAGATCATAAAACCTGGACAGATGGAGTACCAAGATGAACTTCAACATACGCCCTGACCTTACTTGAATATTATCAAACCACTGTGGGAAGTTTGGGAGAGAAGTGTGAGAAGCCAATTCCCTCCTTTATCATCTCTGAAACAACTGACAGATGTTCTGATTCAAAGGGATTCAACATTCAAAGGGAGACTATTCAGATGTTGTATGAATATATTCTAACAAGGTTGGAATCTGTATTAAGGGCAAATGGTGGTAAAACACCTTAATAAAGAAATATGGCCTATTTACCAGGTGTTCACATTATTTTGTCCGGTATATCACAATATACTAGTTACAATACCAAAGTATTATACAACATTATTTATTATTAGACTTGTGCCGGTATTCGGTAATGCGATATATCACGGTAATGAATATGCACAATATTGTTATCGTGGGCACTTCTAAATACCGTGAATAATTATATATTACAAATTATTTCGAATTTTGAATGCATTTTAAGAATACTTTTCCCATCAACTGTTCAAAATGCACAACATGATCGTGATGATACCGTATACCGTGATAAAAGCATTAGCAATTAATTGCAACATGAGAATTTGATACCGGCATATCCCTATTTATTATTATTAGAAATTTCACAATTCTTGATATAAAAAATAAAAATATCAAAGAAAAAATATAATACAACATAACATAGGTCTTAAGCAATTACTTGAGACAATTAAATGGTCAATAAAAATTCAATATACAAATAAAATTGGCTTGAATTCTCTTATATGCTCAAAAACAACTCATACATTAGTTTATGATTAAATCTGAAGAAAAGCAATAAAAAATGCTGAATAGCATTTTAGTCTAAATGGCAAAATCACAATAATTCTTTTCATAATTGGTACATAACCTGTATGTAATGTCACACACAATGACAAGTAAACGCTTGTGCAGTGTAAATTAAGCCTAAAAGTAGGCCTTCATATCATCAAACTGTGGCATCAAATATCCACAAGATGTCTCTTTCAGACCAGTCACTTACTGTAAGTGGCAGTCATCAGAGCTAAATATAAAAATTATTAAATATTAGTTAGCAAAACTTATTACTATAATAAAACTAAATCATGAAAAGTAGTGATAGGAATATGCAAATGTTGTTACATTTACACTAATTAAATGATTTGGAATATGGCTTAAATACTGAAAGATAAATAGCATTATAGGGAGAGGCAATTAACAAGCTATCATTGCTATAATGGAGGATAAAGGCTAACGCTGTAAGCATAAATGCAGAGTCATTCTCTCGTCTGACTTTGATTTCACCTCACTGTTTACTGACTGCCATGAAGCTGACAATCTGATCATCTGCTTCCAGGGGAAAGACGAATGAATATCAGCAGGAGCCAATTTGGAGTACTCTCAGTATTATGATGCATAATCACAGATGCACATTCAATAACTCAATCGGACAGTCTTATCCAGCCCGTCTCTGGGCTATAAACACAAGACAGACTCACTTTAACCACATAAAAAAATCATCAGTGCTGTCAACATCACAATAACTGAGATTTTAAATGCCAACCACAAAGCACACCGATCCAGAAAAGCTTTGGCAGTGCATTTCAGGAGCTTGCAAACAAGACTGTAGAGCGTTGTCTAGAGGAGTAATTCTTTACCACAGGGCTAAAGACCACTAAGGGGGGCTGCTTAAGGAGTTGTGCAAGCAAGATAAGAAACTAATATTAAAACTTTAAAACAATAATCCACTAATTATGAAACTGTTTATGAAAAAAATGTTTATGTTGTTGTCAGTCAGTCTTTGGACTCACCATGCTGTTGAGATCAGAGTCAAAGCTTCCACAGGGGTGTCCAGAGCCTCCCAGTGCCTCCATTCCCACCTCGTCCCACATGTAAGTCCCTCCAGAGCTGTCTGAGGGTGACAGGTCCAAAGACGATCCATGAGGAAAATCACCTAAAGGAGACAACGTCTCATGCTCAAAGCCATCTTTACCAGCTGAAAGAAAGACAATATACTGAGTTAGAAAGGGTAATATAGCTGTTTTTTTAAGTAATCTTAGTGACAATATTACATAATTATGCTGCCTTCTAATTTACCGTGTTTTGGCAAAAATCTAAGGTAGCATCAAATATATCCTTTGCGGAAATGCAATACAGCATTACATACAATGCTGAGAAGTGCCAATAAAAATATGCACAGTATATATGTAAAGTACATACTGAGATAAGAGAATCTATTTTAACTATGAAAAAATTAAACACTTCACCTTTCAACACTATATTATTGTATAATTTTACAGCTATTCAAGCTGAAATCATACTGGCTTGTGTCTACGAGAAAATGTAACGTCAACCTGTCATTAGTAAACCCTGACGGCAAGTGCTAAACTCCCGTCAAGCCAGGCATAACTGAAATAGTTGTGCACTTATTATGATTATTACAGTAATCTGCAGGCAGCACAAAAAGTCTTTGAGGTATTTTCCATGAGTTATTCAGTGAGTCTTCAGCAAGAACCGTCAACCAAATTAAGCCTGTAATTTTATTCTTAAGAAAAAAAAAATGTTCTTAAGAATATATTTGAGAACCATTCAATTATTGCATTTATGAACATTAAAGTATTTATCTTTGGGAGCATGTACAGTATCACACTCTGAAGGTAACAACCAATGTAGGCTGCAGACAGCAAGTCAGCTAACTAGGGTTTGAACAGTCAAAATGTCAGACACAGAAACACAAAAAGTTGTTATGAGGTGTAATGGAAATAGATTGATTCTTAGTCACACCTGCGAGGCCCATCCCTGCCCAGTCAACAGTTTCGGATAAGAAGGTGTGCAGGCTGGTCACCGATGATTCCTCATTGCACTCGCTAATTAGAGAGTTGTCATCTTTACATAGTCCAAAGTGGTCTAACCCCTCATTGAGGACAGGCAGCAGGGTCTCACCTCCATTCCCGAGATTATCAAAGTCATCCATGTACTCTTCACTAGTGTCATTGTGCTCCACAGAGGAGGACGATGATAGTGACATATCCTCCAAGGAGGGGCCCAGACTCCCCTCAGCCTCCTTTGCTTTAAAATAAGTCTCAGTTGGGGAAGTTTCAATACTTTCAATGTTGCTGCTTGGTTCTGAACTGGTTTCTGCTATCTTTGTAGTGTCTTGGACATTTTTACTCAATTCTGCGTCTTTTTGGACAATTCCAAGGAGAACAGGGCGGGGATGTTTGGTTAGTGTTGGACGTGTAAGTCTATAACTGAGCACAGAAGGTTTTTTACCTGAAAAGCTGGGTAAAAGGGATTTCTTTATTGTGTTCGTTTGCAAAAGATGAGTGCTAGTAGTTACAGCAGGCCTTGGAATTCCGTATTTATTTACTTTCTCTTCGGATAATACTGTATTTGGCTGTATGAGGGATGATTTCGCTACTGGAGACTGTGCCAATGGTCTGGGAAGTTCTTTAGCAAGCTCTGTAGCTTTGTTAAAGGAGAAGGAACGGGTAATAGGTGGGTTGGTGGGGCATGTTGCCCTCTTGGAGTGGGTGAAACTCTGAGAGCGAACTATGCTGTCTTTAGAGTCAGACTTGATGCTGTCGTTGGACAGGGATAGTTTGCTCTGCAGGGTTCTTTGTTGGGATACATGACCAACACCTGGCCCTGAGGAGCCACATTGCCCATTACCAACACTTACTCCATTCTGAGAAGCCATGTCATTATTCAGGGGATTCCCTGTTAAGAGGCATTTCGGAGTAGTCATGCAGGGAAAGGTTTTGCTAGGCTGGGGTATGCTCCTGGGGCAACTACTTTGTGAAGTGGGGACTGCACTTTTACATTTTACTGCAGCTGCAGGGGAAGGCTTTTTAGTCACCATCACTGGTGTTACACTAGTCTCCTCATCCAAGCTGTCAGAGTGTTGAACTTTATTACCAATGTCCTCTTCACCCTTTCTCCAATTTAGGGATTGTAGACGTGTCAAATTATTGTGCCTGACTAGAGGTCCACCTTTGGACTCTGGGGCAGATCCTTGGGGAAAGGCGGTCATGGTGATGCCTGAGGGACAGGAAGCAAACTTGGGCAACCTGGAGACCATGTTGAGCTGTTTGACAGCCTTCCTTTCCATCAGATAGGTTCGCCACCATGGATGTGAGGACAGAACTGCAAAAAAAGAGGAAAGAGAGGATGAAATATGAACCAAGCAACTTGCTTGCATGTTGTACACCAGGGGTGGCCAATCCTGTTCTTGGAGATCTACCTTCCTGTAAAGTTCAGCTCCAACCCTGATCACAACCAAACCAGCTATTTAAGAACTTTAGAAGCACTTGATGATTACAGACAGATGTGTTAGATCAGGGTTGGAACGGAACTCTGCAGGTTAGTACATCTTCAGGAACAGGATTGGGCACCCCTGTTGTACACAAAAGCCAGTGGTGCAGCGCATGGATATGCAGGGAGGGTATGCACATATAATATCACATTAACAACTGATGGGCCCTTTATTATTATTTTACACGTACATTCTGTTCTACTGAAGTGATGAAGTTCTAAAGTGATGATGCAAAATGAGGGCAAATGAAGTTTCATCATATCATAATTTGACAGGGCATAGTGGAGGAGAAGGTTTTCTGCAAGAAATCAATTAAATATGGACCTCACAAATAGCTATTTTTGCCTTCAGAAGACTTTCAATCAGAGCTGGTAATCAGAGTATGGACTACTAGTACTAGTACTGTGTATGGACAATAACAACAACAGCATTCTGCAAAACATCTCCTTTTAGAAATGCTATCGCAAAAAATTTTTGGGGAATGTTCGTTTGAACTATGGTTTCAGGAAACAGCAAATCATTGAACTATGTTGGCAACGATGAAACTTGTGACTATACTAGGCTAACAATGCTTTTAAGAAACGCACCCCAGTTTAGTTCATGGAGTTTTCTTCTAACAAGAGTTCTGATCTTAATCAGAAAGACATAGAAAATGTGCAGAGCAGTGGGGCACCAGGACCAGAATTGAGAACCACCTTATTCCTTGTCCTCAGACTTCCCCTTGTTTGAAGGGATTGACATGAGGATCTCAACAATAAAACCATTAAATGCAGTCCTTGAGGTTTTGAAATTACAGGCAAGTGATATACAAGGACTTTAAAAATTGTCTTGATATTTTTAACAAGAAGACGTCATATGAGAGGTCCAACCTTCCAGACAATACTCTGATTAAGATCAGAGAGGTGAAAGCCACGTATGCGCTTGGATGAATATTAACCTGATGCAGGGGTACAAAGCATTACACAATCATTACGTTACAAATGTTCAAAAGCCCTGTCCATGCAAAGAATTCACTGGAGGGATAAAGTATGACCAAGTGGAGATAATGCCCTATTGCATGTTGTACTCTATTAGTTAAAAAAAGAAAAGTACCAATTAATAATGAACAGGTTTACACCTATCTTCTTTAACTTATCCAACAACAAATATGACTGAAGAGCATTAAAAGCTTAACTAAAATCAATGAAAAGTATCTGTTATCTATAAACAAATTGCCATGGGATATGCCGGTATCAAATTCTCATGTTGCGATTAATTGCTAATGCTTTTATCACGGTATACGGTATCATCACGATGTTGAAATTTAGTTGAAAAAAAAGTGCTGTCATAACACAGTATAACAGGTTTAATAACATTTTTCTTATAACAAAAATAACTGAACATTTAAATGCAATAAAGCAATACAGAAAAATTTATAAAGTTAAAAGTTTTACACAGATTAAAGTGCAAAAGAACTATAAAGACCAATAGGGATCACTTTACAATAAGACCTCATTGTGAATGTTAATGCATTAACGAAGGTTAACTAATGAGGTCTTATTGTAAAGTGATACCTATTGGTCTTTATAGTTCTTTTGCACTTTAATCTGTGTAAAACTTTTAACTTTATACATTTAAATGCAATA
>NW_015653519.1:513356-514606 GCF_001515625.1 Sinocyclocheilus rhinocerous | reverse complement strand
CAGTTGATGGGAAAAGTATTCTTAAAATGCATTCAAAATTCGAAATAATTTGTAATATATAATTATTCACGGTATTTAGAAGTGCCCACGATAACAATATTGTGCATATTCATTACCGTGATATATCGCATTACCGAATACCGGCACAAGTCTACATGAAATATTTCTCAAAACATTTCATTACAACTGAAGAAACATGTAAATGAAACTAAAATCACTATTCTCAGCTGGGCAAGACTTCTGTGGTAATGGGGTAATCACCAATTTTTTTCCACAACGCAGAAACCTTATGTGAATCGAATGAGCATTGGAAAAGTGTGCACCAGACTGGGCCAAGCTCTTCAGCACAAGTTTTTAGGAGGCAAGAGAAAAAGTTTCATACGGCCCTATATATTTTTAATGCATATCTGGAGGAACAACAAATCTACATTAGAGCTGTCCACCTCAAGCACCATGCCCATATCTATAGAGTCTAAAATGATGTTGCAGCCATTCACTACATCCATTACAGCCATTACTCCAATATTCAGTGTCACATGATCCTTGAGAAATCATTCTAATATTCTGATTTGGTGCTCAAAAACATGTTATTATTAATGTTGAAAACAGTTGTGATGCTTAATATTGTGGAAACTGTGACACATATATAAAATTTATTTTATATACAAGAAAGAAGAGTCAAGACCGCCTACAAGAACCCACATGACAAGGAATACTGTCATGAGAATTCCAGGAAGTTCTTTTTGATCCTGCTGAGTCACTGAAAAGAGTGAAGCTGGATTAAAATCCACTGGACTGAACAATTAAAGATCTCACAGAATAGTCTATGCACCTTCTTTAGCTATTTACTTACTTGTAAGACACACATTTGCTTCCCATCACTATTTGCATTTGCACTGTATGTTGTGCTAACTGAGTCAATGTGTTTGCAGTCAAACTCCCAGGCACACCTATGCTTACACATGACACATGAGGCGGTGCAAAAGGATGCAAGCTTGAGAAATCAAATATTGTCTGTAAAAGATCAACAATAAGACAAATTAAGACAAAATGACAGACATATAGCTGTGACAGATATGACTCACTGATAAAATGTCAGAAATACGAACAGTGAGGCAAATGGTAATGATTGTTGTAACAGTCAACCTTGCCTACCCACACACATCTGTATCATTTACAACACAAAAATATTACAGGCCTATCACAGTATGAGTAACTATCGATCTGTGTGTGTTTGTGTGTGTGTGTGT
>NW_015653519.1:511471-513105 GCF_001515625.1 Sinocyclocheilus rhinocerous | reverse complement strand
CCTGTGTGTGTGTGTGTGTGTGTGTGTGTGTGTGTGTATGACTATGAATTGTTAAATAGACACTTGACTTGCATTTAAAATGCTTTCTATGCATATACAATAACTTTTGTACATTTAATTTGATGTGGATACCAAAATGGGACACCTCATCTGGTAACAGTATCACAATACAATCATCATTTTGATGGTAATTCAAAACGCCAGGCGCCAGGGGTTTTTGGGGAAAATGCTGGATTTTGACATCAAGATTTCAAAAGCTTGTGGCTTGAAAGGGCTTAAAGATAGAGATCTACTGTAAATTAGAAAAATGTTGGGCATGACCGAAAGTTTATGTGGGGTGTAAATATACTTGTCTAATTTGCATAGTATGACTTCATCAGAGGTGGCCAACTTGAATTTAATAATATTCAGGAAATAGTAGATATTGAATTGATGTTTGATCTTATTTGCATGTTTTTTTAATCTTTTTATCCTCATTCCAAATGATCAGAAAAGAGGAAACCAACAATAAAACAGGAGAAAGTGCTAAGTTATTACTATATTACTATAGTAGTAAAACGCATGTGAACAGTAGCCTACTTTTTGATCAGTAATATTCAGGAAATAATAGATATTGATCTGATGTTTGGAACAGTTGGATCTGTTTTCACATTTCTCCATGTTTCTTTGACACTCTCATGTGTAATGTAAAGCATTCCTGCCCAAATACATACTGTGGTATAAACAGCATAACAGAATCTGCACAGTCCGCTGTCACACCACCTAGCTTTTCACAAAGCTAACCAAAAAAGGCATGGACAACATAACCACAACCATCTAAACCATTACAGTCCTGCTGTCACAAACAGTTTGTCTTCCATTACAGGTGTGAGGTTAGCCTTTTTTTACAGTCTATGGGTTAGCCTAAAGCATGCTAATAATGAAAGTGATAATGAGGAACATTTCAAGAAAAAAAAAAAAAACACAAACACAACTAAGAAGACTTATCCTCATGCATCCTCAAGAAATATAATCCAAAAAATTCACTGCAGTTTCCAGCTGAAATAAAGACTATATGGTCATTCCGTGTCAACTCAACCAGAGGTCACCGGCTCAAATTTTAGATTTTGCTAATATTTTAGCAGACAGACATGTATAGTGATGAAAGCCAAAATATTAAATGTCATGGATGAATATTTACTGAGCAATCTACTATTTTGTAGAGGGGGGTCAAAATGGCAATTTTCACCTGAGATTCAGAGCCAAATTACAAGGGGGTTAAAATGACTTCAGAAAGATGGCAGCATCATAATGTTATTTTTACACAGAGATTGGTAGGTATGTTAGTCAAATCTGTTCACCTTAGCAATCTTTGTTGCAATATGTGCCAATGGTGACCATTCAAAAATGGGGAAACAGCACTTTTCAATTTTTTTCTCCAAGGTTTGCATGCCTGTAACTCGAGAAGTATAAAAGATATCTTAATGCCCTTTTAGATATTGGGTCTTAACAAACTTTCCTTTTGGCATCTTAATTTTTAAGGCCCTATATTGTTCGGTTTCAGAGATATTATTATTATATATAATAAGTAAATTGTTAAAATGTACATATTTTCAGTGGTCAAAAACCAAATGTGGGTCAATTTGCAAAAATAT
>NW_015653519.1:493776-510840 GCF_001515625.1 Sinocyclocheilus rhinocerous | reverse complement strand
CCCGGCTCAAATTTTTGATTTTGCTAATATTTTTTCTGAAGAAAGACAGACATGTATAGTGATGAAAGCCAAAATATTAAATGTCATGGATGAATATTTACTGAGCAATCTACTATTTTGTAGAGGGGGGTCAAAATGGCAATTTTCACCTGAGATTCAGAGCCAAATTACAAGGGGGTTAAAATGACTTCAGAAAGATGGCAGCATCATAATGTTATTTTTACACAGAGATTGGTAGGTATGTTAGTCAAATCTGTTCACCTTAGCAATCTTTGTTGCAATATGTGCCAATGGTGACCATTCAAAAATGGGGAAACAGCACTTTTCAATTTTTTTCTCCAAGGTTTGCATGCCTGTAACTCGAGAAGTATAAAAGATATCTTAATGCCCTTTTAGATATTGGGTCTTAACAAACTTTCCTTTTGGTATCTTAATTTTTAAGGCCCTATATTGTTCGGTTTCAGAGATATTATTATTATATATAATAAGTAAATTGTTAAAATGTACATATTTTCAGTGGTCAAAAACCAAATGTGGGTCAATTTGCAAAAATATGCCTTTTTTTTCCAAAGTTTGCATACCTATAACTCAAAAAATATTAAAGATATCGCAATATGATTTTAGATTCTAGTTCTTAATAAACTTTTCTTTTGGAATCTTCACATTCAAGGCCTTACATTGTTCAGTCCCAGAGATATGGGGGTCTCAATAAGGGTTCCATTTTCAGATTGTTGAATATTATATTTTAGTGCTTGCAAACCAAATGTTGGTCACTTTGTATACAGCTGATACTTAGTGTATTTAAAGCAGAATGCCTGAAGAATAAGTAATGTTGAAACTAGGAATGCATCTTGTTTCCCTCTGTCAAAACAATTGTATAGGACATACCTGTTTGAGTGTCATAAATATTCTTTTTCCAAAATGTGTGTGCCTGTAACTCAAGTTATCTTAATATGATTTTAGATTATTGTTCCTAAGAAATGTTTTTAAGGCCCTGTATGGTTTAATCCTACATCTTGGTGCAGCTCCATGTCCAAATTGTGGTATCTTACCCATTTTCACACCAAATGTGGTTTATCTAGTCATCACTGCTGACAATGCAAATAATAACAGTAACCCAGGGTTTAGGAAAGTACCGTAGGACACAACAGATTATGAATGACCAGGATTAATTGTTAACTCTAGGTAAAGTATGAAATTTTCACCTGAGATTCAGAGCCAAATTACAAGGGGGTTAAAATGACTTCAGAAAGATGGCAGCATCATAATGTTATTTTTACACAGAGATTGGTAGGTATGTTAGTCAAATCTGTTCACCTTAGCAATCTTTGTTGCAATATGTGCCAATGGTGACCATTCAAAAATGGGGAAACAGCACTTTTCAATTTTTTTCTCCAAGGTTTGCATGCCTGTAACTCGAGAAGTATAAAAGATATCTTAATGCCCTTTTAGATATTGGGTCTTAACAAACTTTCCTTTTGGTATCTTAATTTTTAAGGCCCTATATTGTTCGGTTTCAGAGATATTATTATTATATATAATAAGTAAATTGTTAAAATGTACATATTTTCAGTGGTCAAAAACCAAATGTGGGTCAATTTGCAAAAATATGCCTTTTTTTTCCAAAGTTTGCATACCTATAACTCAAAAAATATTAAAGATATCGCAATATGATTTTAGATTCTAGTTCTTAATAAACTTTTCTTTTGGAATCTTCACATTCAAGGCCTTACATTGTTCAGTCCCAGAGATATGGGGGTCTCAATAAGGGTTCCATTTTCAGATTGTTGAATATTATATTTTAGTGCTTGCAAACCAAATGTTGGTCACTTTGTATACAGCTGATACTTAGTGTATTTAAAGCAGAATGCCTGAAGAATAAGTAATGTTGAAACTAGGAATGCATCTTGTTTCCCTCTGTCAAAACAATTGTATAGGACATACCTGTTTGAGTGTCATAAATATTCTTTTTCCAAAATGTGTGTGCCTGTAACTCAAGTTATCTTAATATGATTTTAGATTATTGTTCCTAAGAAATGTTTTTAAGGCCCTGTATGGTTTAATCCTACATCTTGGTGCAGCTCCATGTCCAAATTGTGGTATCTTACCCATTTTCACACCAAATGTGGTTTATCTAGTCATCATTGCTGACAATGCAAATAATAACAGTAACCCAGGGTTTAGGAAAGTACCGTAGGACACAACAGATTATGAATGACCAGGATTAATTGTTAACTCTAGGTAAAGTATCCTCATTCAAAGCACATTTACTGAACTCTTTCAGTACAGTAACAATGTTTCTCAGGTCTATTAAATATAACTCCACCCCATATAATTGCTGTTAATAGTGTTCATCGTCTGTTTGATTACGTCTTTAATTGATTTTTCCGTACATTTCTGCCATATGTACATTGACTAACAGTCACCACTGATAAGCTACCACTAAATATTGTAGAAACTTAATTTGCTGTAAAGTTGCTTTGCAATGATTTGTATCGTGAAAAGCGCTGTACAAATAAACTTGAATTTAATTTAATTGAATTACCTGGGGTTTAGAATTACCCAGTGTTAATTATTTCAAGTGTGAGAGACCTTAAATGTTTGAGGTATTATCAGTGTTTATACCAAATATGCCCTTTAGCATGATGACTATTGCTCCCATTATATAACAAAAAAGAAAAGAAAAAGAAATTCTAATAATTAATCCAGGTTAGGCAAATTTTGGTTTATTGATGTGAATGCAATGTGTGGTAAAAGCAACCACTTTTCCCTATGAGGTGTGGGACAAACATGTTACAATACCAGTAGTGTATTGCAGTGTTGTTAAACACACATCAAATACTGTGTGTTTGAACCCTTGATAGCTTGGTAACTCCTCGTAGTTAAAATGAACAAAATCCCTTCTTCCAAATATCCCTGAAACTGATTCAAAAAAGAATTCTATGAATAGACTACTGAGAGAAAGATAATGTCCCTCAACTTGACCATTTCAGTGCATTTTTAGCACTCCGACAGGTATGTTCTGTGCATATTGTTTTGATAGAGGGAAACCAGATGCATTCCTAGTTTCAACTTTACTTATTCTTCAGACATTCTGCTTTAAATACAATAAGTATGAGCTGTATACAAAGTGAACAACATTTGCTTTTCAGTCACTAAAATAGGTAATATGCAACAATCTGAAAATGGAGCCTCATTGAGATGCCCCATATCTCTGGAACTGAATAATGTAAGGCCTTGAATGTGAAGATGCCAAAAGGAACGTTTGTTAAGACCCAATATCTAAAAGGGCATTAAGATATCTTTAATACTTTTTGAGTTACAGACATGACAACTTTGGAGAAAAAAATTGAAAAGTGCTGTTTCCCCATTTTTGAATGGTCACCACTGGTACATAATGCAACAAAGATTGCTAAGTCAACATATTTTACTAACAGACCAACTAATCTCTGTGTAAAAATAACATTGTGATGCTGCCATCTTTCAGAAGTCATTTTTAACCTCCTGTAATTTGGCTCTGAATCTCAGGTGAACATTGTCATTTTGACCCCCCTCTACAAAATAGTGGATTACTTTGAAATTTTCATCCATGACATTTAATATTTGGGTTATCATCACTATGCATGTTTATCTTTCTTCAGAAAAAAATATTAGCAAAATCAAAAATTTGAGCCGGGGAAATTTCTGAAATTTGGTTGATTTGACACAAAATGCTATTTTCATAAAATTACATAAAGAATTTCTACATCAAATTGTAAACAGCTCTTTATATAGCTACCTGTCTCCACTGAACTGTCTGAAATCACGCTGTAGAAGTCAACATATCTGATGATGCACACTCCAGCCTCCAAGAAAAAGGAAGTATACATCATCCCACAGTCACAAGATCATTTTTATCATACACGCACACACTTAAAATCCACATAATTCCAGAGGCTGTACATCCCATCATCTTCCAACACTTTTTATAATGAAGGCCATTACTCAGCTGATTCATAATGCTACAGAAAAATATAATGCACAAAACTACAGACTATTTATTTATTTATTTATTTATTTATTGGATGGATGGATGCATAAATTATGACAGAATGTTCATTTTTAAGTGAAAAAGACAATTTTTAATATAACTCCGACTGGATTCGTCTGAAAGAAGAAAGTCATATACACCTAGGATGACTTCAGGGTGAGTAATTTGTGGGCTAATTTTCATTTTTGGGTGAACTAACCCTTTAAGGCAATGCAAAACGAGCATAAAATTATTCACTGGCTATTTTTAATCTAATTGGGGCAAAGAAAAAAATATCACTCGTTGTCTCTTTCAGCTTACTCAGCACCACAGAAGCATTTCAACAAGCACTATCTATGCTTACTTACCCTATAACAAATAAATTTTACTGCCTCATTCTCATCACACACCTCTCTGCCCTTAAACGGTTAAATCCATTGTAGCTGTAGCTGTTGGCAAGAATGTCACCAATTATTCAGAATTGGAAGACCAATTGTCATTATATTTAAACACTGAACCCATACCCATAAACTTCCAATCTGAATATTGGAGGGAAAGACAGAATATTAGGGGGATTTACATTGTATATTGTAATTTGTAATATTGTATATTGTAAAATCAACATGAAATGGAAGTTGCAGCTTACTTAACTAGCATATTGTGATGTATTTCTGAGTGAAACGACTCATCTAACAAGAAAATAGATATCTGCATGCAATTGGATTAACTGCAGCGTACATTAGCAGAGAATCATAAACATTACATACATTAAACTACGAACAGTTGCTCACAATAAGACCAGTGACTTGAATTTAGAAAATGATTTTTTTTTTCATGCCAAATATAGCATAAGCAAGAATGTGGTAACGTTGTACGTAAGAATGGCTGTGATTCAGCCACACGAACAAGGGAACAGCTAATTACAGATAATGCTGATAAATGGCCATAACAGCTTTGTAGTGGCAGTTAATGTGTTAAAATATGAATTTAACATTAACAATCACATTACTTGAAGGGCTTTGATAACATATCTGTGAAAATAAAAGATGTTACAAAAGTGTTTCGAAAAACAAATGAAAATAAGTGCACATATGTGCGGGATATTTGTAACTGCCATCAAAGCTTGCTATTTAAAATAATAACATCCTCTGCATCCCCCACGTATTCTATGCCCATGCATATATTTATTTAATTAAAGCTGCAGTCCGTAAGTTTTGCCTCTTTGTCGCCATCTCTGTTTGAAAACCTGGAATTGCAGTTACTTGCGGAATTATTTTCCTTGAGTGGGTTGTACTCTGGCATGGCTCCAGTGTGGATGAATCAAATGTTTTGAGGAGTATGTGTGGCAGTCAGTCACCGCACCGGTGTGAATCCTATACTTACCTGTAGTAATCACAGATTCTAGCCTACTTCTTTGAATAAATGACCCAAATAGATAGTGTGTGTGTAGATTTCAATTTCTGTACAGTCTAATCTCTAAACGTCATACCATTCGAATTTCATACCAAGAAATTATTTTAACCCAAAAAGCAAACCAGGCTCCCTTCTAACTGGTTGACTTTAAAATACAAATCTCGTGTAATCCCAGGCTATCTGTAATCAGAAGCACATTTAAAACTGGAATATAATTTAATTTCATTCACATGCAATTCATATAATCCTTTCTCTATTACAATCCGCCATCAAAATGATTTTTTGACATTTAATTATTTTGGCTGCTGTGAGAAAAGGCTATAAATGATCCGCCACCTGCAGGATCCTCACATGCGATAGCCTAGTAGCTGGGACAACTTCTTTAGGTTTACAGAAGTGACGTAACGATGTAGCAGTATGCTCGAATTTCCCGCGAAAACCTACCCGTACCACTCAAATTAGAAAACATTATTATAAGCTAACCGTTGTGAATCGGGCTAAAGTAAGGCGATAGTTTTGAACACTGGCTGGTTATGTACTTGCTTGTAGTGAGGCCGTTCTTGGCAGTGGCAAAGTAGGCGGCAAAAACAAGCAAAAAAAAAAACTCTGAAGTCTCTTCAGGTTGCTTTAATTGTCATTTCAGGCATTCATCAGGCAATGGAACAGAAGTCATCCAACGTGTTCCCAAAAAGTACAAATAAAACAAAACCAAAAGAAAACTTACACAAAGGATTGGCACTTCACATACTGACAAAGAGAGCGTTGCCCACTAATCCAACTAAGACTCAGTTTTGTCCCCCTCTCTCCTTTCTTTACCAAACAGTTAGGCTTTTATAAGTGGGGCTCCTCCCCTCAAATTCAAACAGTCCAATGATGACACTATTTCAATTACGTTCTAATTAGCCTAAACTTCACTTGAAAATGTACATGATCTTCAACATCATCATACAAACATTGACATTAGCATATTTAATAAACTCTATTTTTCATCATGAAACCCAATGAGCATTTCAAAAGACATGCATCCCAAATAACATTCAAATAACATTCTCCACACTCTCAGTTAGTTAAGCTCCTCCTCGCCCATGGATGGAATAAATACGGCTTCCTGTTTGCGGGCCGGCCCCTCCTACTAGGAAGCTCCAAAGGGAAAGGTAAGACAAAGAGAATCATCATTATCAAACAAACATTATTGGTCTAATTTCCATGTTGTACCTTTTCTTATTTACAAAGAGCAAGACCCCACACCAACAAACACCAGTCACACTGGAATGTGCACCTTCCATGTGACTGAAAAAAGTGAAAAGAAACAATGAATAAAGTTATCTTGAACAAGACATTGTGGTATGGTTCTTTAACTTACATGTTACATACACTCACTATGTCACATTGCTCAAATATTGATTTTGGATCATTTTTAACCAAAAAAAAGTTACGGACTGCAGCTTTAAATCGCAGCCTTTGCCATTTGACAAAAGCCATTTTGTGATTTTGGTTTTATTCTGATTAATTGGGCAGCCCTAAATTCAACTGACAAAAACATTAGTAAGGAAAAACGAGGGAGTGTGGTAAACGAACCATCCAGTGTGTGGAACTTCTTTTTTTTTATACTGTTATACAACCATTTCAAACAAAACAAAAATTGAAGACTGGTGGAAAAATTTATGTTTTGCTGTTTGGGGCTATGCTATACAGTAGCTTCATTTGCTTTTACCTGCACCTCTTGGTCTGGTAGAAGACATGATAGGGTGATGACTGCTTTGAAAATCACTCCAAAATCTCATATTAAATGATGCAGAGTCAGGTCTAATGAAAAGACTGAATATAACCAGGTTAAGGCTCTTGCTGTAGGTGTTCGATTGGTCCATCAAATACTGGGAAAACAAAGCACATGCAATATGTAAAGAGCGCTTTAAAGCCACCTGCAGGCACTAGACACACCTTATTTTCCTTTATTTTATTTTGCTACCTTTGTGGTTTGACTCCATTTCAGAGCACCTGATCTGAACAAATCACCAGAGAGTTCAGAGAAGGGGGCAACAAAGCTTCAGCAAGAAAAGTTTGCATAGATTGTCTGAACTAAACAAACAACTCACAATAACCAAGTCACTGTGCAAATAATGCACACAACATGAATAAGTCTGTAAACGTTTCTGAAGATACAGCTGCAAGAAAAATTGTGAACCCATATGGAATTACCTGGATTTCTTTGATTATAAAACATTATCTTCATCTAAGTCACAATTACAAAAATTATATTTTCCCCATTTTCCCCCAAACTCATTTCAAATATCACCATTTAGTTTTTAAAACATCAAAACATTATTTCCGCATTTGTAACTGCAGGTTAAATGCATTCGTGTCCTGCAACAGATGCAGATTCAGATGCAGATTTTGTGCCACCTCTGTATTGCAAACACAAATTCTGTTGATACTGATTTAATTTGACTGGTAACAGCCCTATAGTGTCTTACTATTTAAATTTAAGAATTGGACACAAAAGGTGATACACACATTTAATTAGGCTAGAAAAAAAATTGGCCTCATGAAGCTAAAAAAAATCAATTAAACTCATTAGAAAAAATTCATCTCTGTTACTCCTGCAAACTAACCACTGCACAGAATATGAAGAATATCAAAACCTTTGGGAGTCAGCTGTCCACAGCAGTCCAAAAAAATACCAGCAGAATAACATGCTCAGCAAAATATTGTCTAATTATTGCCATCAACAAAATTCTAGAAAATATTGAGATATAATTTGTCATTATTGCACACCCCTAGTTTACACAAACACCAATACGCTGATAACTACAAAAATCATCTTACTGAAATGTAAACCAATAACATGACAACACAAGAAAGCCATGTTTTCGAGACATCTTTTCGATCAGATTATTCCCCGGGAAGTGACAAGATTCTGTGTATCCGACCCCTAGAGTATTACACTGCAATGAATTGCAATTTTAAATAAAGCATTAAAACCCCCAGATTTTCAGCGAGAAACCTGTACAGACCCATATTCTTCTATTATGTAGTTTCAACAACTGTACCCTAACACAAAATGCTCACTCCTGCTGAATGGTAATTAAATGAATTATTTAGTAGAACACGTGTGACAAACTCAGGTCCTAGAGGGCTATTGTCCTGCAGAGTTTAGCTCCAACACACCTGCCTGGAAGCTTCTAGCGCTCATAAAGGCTTTGATTAACTGGATCAGGTGTGTTTAATTAGGAATTGAGCTAAACTCTGCAGGACAGCAGCCCTCCGGGAGCTGAGTTTGACACCCATGCACTAGAGCAGGGGTGTCAAACTCAATTCCTGGAGGGCCGGAGCCCATTGAATTTGACACCCCTGCACTAGAGGAACCAGGTTTTGTGTGCGTTGTTTATTTAAATGGCAGGTCACCTGCGCAACACTCTGCACACATCCAGCCTCATCTTCTTAACTAAAACACCTGACACAGTTTTTGCAAAAGCTGTTAACCTACTTTTCCCCAGCATGCACTGTTGATGAAAAGTAGGCAATTGTCTCCCCTTGTCCAAATACCCACACTTGCGGTCTTGGCCACTTGAGAGCGCGTGCGCGTGACAGGTAGTAAGTGCGCAAGACTGTCCCAGGTATTTATCACTTAATTAGAAGCACCAGAAATTAAATTGTGTCATCTGTCACTGAACAGACATTTAGAAGTTGATTTTAAATTGCAAAGTATTGAAAATTAAAATAAAACTCTGTAAACACTTGCGTTTTTACAACACTGTAAGTGTGTCCCATCAGGTAATGAAAAGTTGTACACACACTTGTGGTCTTCATGCTCACGTGAACACTTGGGCCAAATACAGGAAATACGTCATATAAGTAGTCAAGTGGTCAAGTGCAAAGACCGCAAGTGTGGGTATTTGGACATGGCAGTTGTTTGTTATTTGTTTTGCCATATTGTGTTTCTTTAGAATTGTGACTAGGTTTTCCTCCTAAATTGTGTATGACATTTTTACATATAGTACATGCAAACAGCAGCGAACGACCAACAAAAACACAGCATACACTCTGATCCCTATGACTGGACTGGAGTTCTCGTGGAATTCTAAACTTCCAACAGGATCACCTCCTGAACTGAAGCGTTCCAGCAGCCATTTTAGGCCGCATTTACACTTCAGGTCTTGATGCCCAATTTGTTGATTGTTTGTAATTTTTTGATAACCAGCAGCTTACATCTTCTTTCAAAACTGACCTATATCCGATATCTGCATTTACACTTGGAGAAACATCCAAATGTAGACATAAAAGCTTACTCCGGAAAGGATGTAAAAACGACGCAATTTGCAATGGACGCAGACGAACTGATAATACATGCTTCTGCTTGCCCAAAGGCTCAAAAGTCATAAAACTTAAGCATGACTCCACTGGGTTGAGCCTCTGTTCTCCATTGAAAAGAGTCATGTGATCACGATCGGTGTTCACCTGAGTTGACGTCATTGCCACAATTGCTTTTTGGTGGCAAAAACTTAACTCGCATTGACAGGGAATATCCAATCTGTCCACTTACATGGCAAACACAAATGCACGTAACCGATTTATATCTGATTTATTTTCACTAAAACCGATTTATTTGGCCTAAAACCGATCTGAGTATCCATGTATGGTTTTTTTTCCTGCTTTCATGACACGTTTGTGGGTCATATCTGATCTGAGCCACATGGGATGAAAAAAATCTGAACTTGGTTACTTGAACCATGTAATGTAAATGCGGCCTTAGTTTGCCCGACCACAAGAGGGTGTCAACAACAGCAGACACCTAGACCTAAAACGGGTATCAAATCATGTTCCTAGAGAGCCACCTTCTAGCAGAGTGTAGCTCTGTAGCATCCAATAAACACACATGAATCAGATGATCAAGGTCTCTTTTGCAGCTTAATAGACTTAAACAGTCAAAATAAATTAATAATAAATAAATTGTAAAATATTGGCAAGATGATGAGAACTTGACCCATTTTGGTAAGCATTCACTTAAACACTGCACTCACTTAAACAGTGTAAACGGGGGAAAATATGAATAAATATGAATAAATATGTCAAAATATTGGACCTATGCAAAAAAAAATTTTTTTTTAAACAATAGGCTATTTTGAATGAATTCTCACAATGTGATTTGTGAAAAAACATGCCAACATGATAATGGGGCATAAGCAGACTGTAGGAAAATATGGATTGTACGAATTCATATACTTTTTTCCACAAATTTGTAAAAATAAAAAAAAATAAAATAAATTGTCATGAAACTGTGTTGATATATGTTCTTAATTCTAATCGAACAACAAAATAAAAAGAGAAAATCACCTACTGCTCTTGATTGAATAACTTTTAATTCATTTTAATTCAAAGACTATGCAGTGTTTTATTTTACATTTGATTGCATCAAGAATTTCTTTCTTGAACAATGCTGCTCACTAGGGTAATGACATGGCTTTTTTATTATTATTAAGTTTCTTGAGGTTTATTTATTTATTATGTCTTTGAGAACTGTAAAACAGTATATATCATGTCAATAATATACATTGTGATATAAGATGCATTTATCTATGCACTGATATCACAAGTGGGACATTTCTTCACTATGCACAGACATCCTCTGGCTTGCCCAGACTGCACAAACCACACCCAACCATCACAAACCATGCCAGAGAGGTTAAAGCATGAATTATCTATGGAGATCAGATATCGGAGAAAGCCAAGAACAGCACAGAGAACAGTTTATATTGGGGGGGGGAGGAAACACATCTGACACATTTTATGTTCTAAAACCACAGCAAACAAAACTGAAGAACTTTACTAACTAGTATCAGTTAAGCTTAACTAATTGACTAATCATATTAGACAAAAACCCGTCTAATCCCCTTCTTATCATGAAAGCTACGTGACAGAGTAAGCAAAGATCAGCATGGTCATTATTTGCATCATACAGACTACTAAAAGCCATCTAAGCTCATTATGCAAGAGCTCATGGATCATTAAAGATTATGAAAGATCATTATTGGCCTCACGGTTTTGGCCACATCAGTATTAGTCTTTTTGTAGTGAGGTAGTGTCACATTACCTAAAGGCCATCATTACCTGTGTCTGACCTTTCGAAACACCACAAAAGTGTTCACGTCATCTGCTTGAATCACTCTTATCACACCGACAAGTTGCATTGCAGAAATGCTGAAATAACATTAATTGTTTTGTTGTTGTTGCTCTTTGGAACAATCAATTGACATAGCTATCATGGAAAATCCTTCAAAAGATGCGTTATATTTCATGCAGCCACTTAATCAGGGGGAAATTAAGCATATCGAAAGAATAAGACATCAAAAAGTTTAATAAGAAATAAGCACCCAACTTAAAAAGGGAGGAAAATTTAATTAAAATATACAAAGACAGAGTGGAATTGCCAGACATATAACATGATGAGTAATGGATGAATTCTCTGATAGACCAAGGTCATTCTACAACTGTTTTTATATTTCCCCCATTATAATAATAATAATAATAATGTCAAATCTGTTCTGCTATATTAACAAATCTTTTTGATGTCAAACTAAATAATTGTAGGCTTTTTAGTTTCTTAATATATCAATAAAGGGCTGTCACATTATTTTGTAAGTGGTTTACTTGGTGTTCTTTTTTCAGAACACATTTTGATTAACACCCTATCACAAATAACATAACAGAGTAACTGAAAATACAAAATGATTATTTAAAAAGTATATTTCATACAGAACGTTTATATGTAAATTGTTTTAAGTTTTAGACATTTCACCTTTTACCTATTTCATTTAGTCAAATGCACTATGTATATACTATCACAACAAACTGGCAAAATGTGTGCTTTGCTGCATTAAAAGAAAAATGCATATTTACATTATCTTCATAAGTGACTTTCAATGATTAAATGAAAACTAAATTTAAAAAAATAACATGATTATTATTGCAAAATTAAGGTAAACGCGTCTGTGTGCTCAAAAATCGAGTTTTTTTATTTATTTTTTTATTTATTTTTCTTTTCATAATAATGTGACAGCAAGTGTAGAATGACCAGGGAATGTAAACAAAGTCAACAGCACATCAAATCACTGTGAGCAAACTATAGTCCATATTAACATAGATTAACGTAGTGTAATAAGAACAACAGAAAAACTATAAAAACGCACAGTCAGAAGGAAACACACACCTTATCTGAGCGGCCGCCTGTACGATTTCATCCGATTGAAGGCGAATACAGCTGGGCGTGGAAATCCACCACAGGAGTCACGCCTGTTTACTGCTTCCACTTGATCCAACGCTTAGTCGAGATATACAGTTGTCCATGCATAGGAAGACTAGCTCTTCTCATCGCATTCTATGTTATTGTGAAGTAACGTCCTGCCGGCATGAGAGCATGCTGTATGAAAACAGCTGACACTGACGTCAGCATTCCTCATACTGCGGGTATACCCGGAAATGGGCGTTTCTTAGCGGCGCGGACGTTGTTTCTGATTTGGGCCTATCCCGGCCTATCCCTGTCATAAGAAGATACCGCATTTGGCTGCAAGTACGCGCCCCCGTCTGGCAACGGTCAGGGAAGTAGTTGGTGGGGGAATGGTGCTTTTAGGAACTCGAAAGCAATTCAATTCACTATCTTTTAAAGCAATTCACTGTTTTTGAGCGCTGGAGACACCGAACACTGTCGACACCAGTGCTGTAAACACCGCGCTCTGCTGGTCAAAAAAGTGTAAATGCAACTCAGTGACACCTTTTACAAACTAATTCATGTTTTCACATGTGTCCTTTTTTATTAGTGCTGGACTGGGTTTATGTAGGCTAGCTATTTTTAGGGAGAGCTTGGCTAATCAGGCCAGTTAGAGTCAATTAGTTCACTCTTTCTTACGCACTAGCAAAAACTAGCCGACAAAAGTAGTGTGATTAGAAATGTTTAAAAAATATATATCGTTCCAGTGTTTATTCATATTTTTTCTGAGAACCTCAGCTTGGAGTTGGAAAAATATTCTTTCTCATGAAACAAATTGCAGGAATTGAAAGGTATTTATTAGTTGGAACAGATGATGAAGTAGGCCTATCATTTGGTGTTTTGCCCACTACTCCACTGGATCACCAAAAACATACTATTATACTCCCAAGAGGTGCAACAACTGTGGCACAGTGGACTCTTTGTATCTCATCTATTATTCCTATTATTTTTTTTACATTTATTCGTTTAGTAGCCTATCTTCTCTTTGTCTCCTGTCCTCTTGCTTAAGCGTTTAGGGTGATTCTGGTTTTAGCAATGTAGATGGCATGGATCTGTGTTCTGCATTAAGAAAATAACCTATGTAGTTCTTGACTGCAGCATCAGCTTTGGCGTTAAGACTAAAAGCTAAAGTCTTAAATCCAAAAGTGTCGCCTTGTCTCATTATGGACTTGAAAGCTCGGAAGCTTAAAATCTGTTACGTTGTTAATTCTTTAATTTGCTGTTGATTGCAATTTGTGCTCTCTCGTTAATTCTGTTATGTACACTTTCTTGTCATTCCAAATATTGTTTTTTCTTCAGTTGGACAAATCAAATTTTTATTTGTCCAATACAGTAATTACAATAAAAGACCTGAAAACAGCTGTCCATCAGCAGTCCCCATCTGACCTGAGCTTCAGGGGATGCAGAGAAGAATGGCAAAAAATCCAGATGTGCAAAGTTTGTCACATTATACCCAAAAAAGACATTAAATACCCACTATAGCCAAAAAAGTCTGTAATCGGCACCAAAGGAGCCTCAAATAAGTACTGTGTTAAGAGTCTGAATAGTTATCACATGTTTTTTGCTTTGTCATTAGGGGTATGGAGTGTAGATTGGTGTGAATTTTCTCTAATCATTTTACAATAAGTATGCAAAATGTGGGGGGAAATGAAGGGGTCTACATACGTTCTGAATGTGCTGCAGACCTACATTTGCCTCTCGAACAGCAGGTGTCACCAGCATGCAGTGTTTCGAGTGCTTCGAAAGAGTGAATTATTTTGTGAACCGTTTGGTTCAATTGACTCAAAATTTAAAAGCTCGTAGTATCCCTATGCCCTACTCATGCTTAAGAGCATATGGCAATCTGTTTACGCATTTAATGTCCCTAGTTCTACAATTTGTAGTTTGACTAGTTAGAAAATTCCCATTCCAAATACCTATTCTGAAATTTTGACTCATCATAATTGGCATTAAGATATTCTATGTTATTTTGGCTAGTCATAATGTACATTTAAGATATATCTGCAAAAAAATATTTTGACTAGTCATAGGCCTACTTACTTTGAAAGTAGTTTAGTGTTGTGGCAGTGAAGTTGTGGCATTACTTAACTCTGGCATTACTTGCCAACCCACATCCCTCTGATCCCGATATAGATTGTATTACTATAATTAAAAATCTTTTTAGAAAAAACATTTTCTTACAAACTTATGCTATTTATTTTGATAAAATACATCATGAAATATTGCCTAATCATATATGGGTAACAAAGAAATTATAGCTAGCTTTAAACTACAAATGATGATTAATGAGGTTATACAACACTTACTAAAAGTCACTATCAATCACTACTGAGTGTTTGTAGTAATACTTCTGACTGCGATCCAATGTGGATTTTAGTCAAATGATGAAGCAGAAATATGTTAGTAACTTTTCATATTTTAGGTAGGCCTATGCAATTACAACTTCTGTGGGGCGTGAAGGGAAATTAATGTAACTAGTGTAACTAATTACTGTTGCCAGAAAGTAATAGATAAAGTAATAATATTACATTTGAAAGGAGTAGAGTAATAATAAATTACATATTTGAGTAACGAGCCCAGCACTGTTTATTATGATATCTACAAATGAGTTGTGACCAGGTGAGCTAGACCATTTCTATAGTCTTTGGCTAGACCCCTTTTCTGGGGAATAAGCCAAAGTTAAATACCACGCGTGTCCCAGTAAAATATTACTGCTATATATTTATCAGTCAATATGACCGACCTGAGAATCATTTTATCTGCTAATTTCAGTAATAAAGTCCTGTTTTCTTTTAGTTTTTCAAAATCAAAACGATAACCCGATTCGCGAATTAATCAATCTTTTGATCTAATCAGTCAGAAGGGTTTGAATGGGGGTCTAAATTGTCCGATTTGGTTCATTCGGACAGTTCATTCACGCACTGCAAAGTTTGCAGCGGAATATTTTATAACACAGAAAACAAAAAGAGCGCTGGATGGTGTGGATATTTACATATAATCCGTTGAAGAAAACAAAACTAGCAAATGTCTTTTATCATCAAGGACTAAGCAGCTCTATATTGCGTGTACAGCTTGTAACCCGGTAAACATTAAGTTCCGTGCTGAAATTTGTGCTGTTTCTGTAGTAAAGCCTGACTTTTTTTATTTGATTGGTTTTCTCAGTCATTTTAACATTTGCAAACGTTATTAAGCTTGAAGCAGACCACCCTAAAATGCAACTTTTTACACTTTGTGTCATCCTAACATGAGCCGTGAAAAATGGTGTGCAGTAGAGCAAATCAAGAATATCGTCTCGGGTTACCCATGTAAACATGGTTCCCCGAGGGGGGACGAGACGCTGCGTCCTGGTGGACACTTTGGGGAATGCAGCAAGTATGACCGGTGCCTGAAGCATGTATAAAACAACTTCACTCCTATTGGTTCATGTAGCCTGTGTCGTCATAGGTGGGTACGCAAAAGTATAAATGGGCACCTGCTGAATACGTCACCAACTTTTGTTGTCTTCAGAACCGTCTGTTTGTCAACATGTGTGAAACATCATCCTGGTGAGTCGAGCAGTGCTTTCGCGGGTGGAGCTATATTCAGCTCAGCCATGCCTCTCTAATATGCATGTTATTGTGAGTGGAGAGCCTCGCTGGGCATGGATATGCTGAATGCTCTGTTGAAAGAATCTGCGAGCTTTCTCTCCCAGGGTGTTTCAGTAATCTAGAGTGGTTACGGGGAATGTTCCTTCCTGTGTTTAGCTGGATGATAAGTGAAAAGTCTGTTGTCTGAGGAGACGTAAACAGGCAGGCCGAAGGCATGGCAAGGGGACGCAGCATCTCGTTCCCTCTCGGGGAACCATGGTTACATGGGTAACCCGAGACGTTCCCCTTCTAGGAAACTCAATACTGCGTTCCTGGTGGACACTTTGGGGAACGAAATCCAATCACGCCATGCCGAGGCGCATGCCTGTCCACCTGGTGAGAAAGCACCAAGGACGATGACAGACATACACCAAAACTTTTCCTCAGAAAAGGGCCAAGCCACTGAGGCCTCGGGCCGCTCACATAACTTGGTAGAAGAGGGAGCCTGCTTCCAGATAAGAGGGGACACCCTAACCAAGCTAGGAACACAACATCCTCAGATAACTATGCTATGTGAGCAATAGTAGCCAGAATACCTAAGACCACTGATAGACTGGAGTCTCAAAGATTGCTACCAACAGTCCCAGCTAGGACACAGCTATCCGCAGATAGCTATATCCAAAGGGTCTTATGACAAAGGACCTTCCTAAAGAGCTGCCCAGACCAAGGGGATGGCTATCTACTTAAAACCCCGCAGGGGAGATAGCACTGTCTAAGCCAGGGCTCAGGGAGACCGCTACAAACCCTAAGTA
>NW_015653519.1:487095-490087 GCF_001515625.1 Sinocyclocheilus rhinocerous | reverse complement strand
CACATAACTTGGTAGAAGAGGGAGCCTGCTTCCAGATAAGGGGGGACACCCTAACCAAGCTAGGAACACAACATCCTCAGATAACTATGCTATGTGAGCAATAGTAGCCAGAATACCTAAGACCACTGATAGACTGGAGTCTCAAAGATTGCTACCAACAGTCCCAGCTAGGACACAGCTATCCGCAGATAGCTATATCCAAAGGGTCTTATGCAAAAGGACCGTCCTAAAGAGCTGCCCAGACCAAGGGGATGGCTATCTACTTAAAACCCCGCAGGGGAGATAGCACTGTCTAAGCCAGGGCTCAGGGAGACCGCTACTTAAAAACCCTAAGAAGGGGAGCAGTCACATAGCCATCCTCAGATAACTATATACCTAGGAAGGGGCTACCCGACGGGACCAAAACTAAAAACCAGGTAAACCTTCCTGAAGCTGCCCAGACCACAAAGAGTGGGCTATCTACTTACGACCCTAGCCGGGGAGATAGCACTAACTAGGCAAGGGCTCAGGGAGACCACTACTTAAATACCCTAAGAAGGGGAGCAGTCCCTAAGCTAGCACATAGATATCCTCAGATAGCCATGTACCTAAGAAGGCTACCAGAAGGGGACCGACTGAGACTACCCAGACCACAAGAGTGGGCTGTCTACTTGCAACCCTAGCATGGGAGACAGTACTGTCTAGGTAAGGGCTTAAGGAGACCGCTACTTAAAAACCCTAGAAAGGGGAAAAAGGAAAAAAGAAAAGAAAAAAAAGAAGGGGAGCAATCACCGAGCTATCAACAGCTAGTCCCACACAGCTAGGCTAGACAACCAGGTAAACCCTTCTATGAGGCTGCCCAGACCACAAAGAGTGGGCTATCTACTTACAACCCTAGCAGGGGAGATAGCGCTATCTAGGCGAGGGCTCAAGGAGACCGCTAATTAAAGACCCTAGAAAGGGGAGCAGTCACTGAGCTAGCACATAGATATCCTCAGATAGCTATATGTGTAGGAAGGGCTACCAGAGGGGGACCGACTGAAACTACCCAGACCACAGAGAGTACTTACAACCCAGAGAGGGGAGACAGCACTGTCTAGGTAAGGGCTCAAGGAGAACACTACTTAAAAACCCTAGGCAGGGGAGCAATCACCAAGCTAGCCCATGGCTATTCTCAGATAGCTAGGCTCTAGGAAAGGGGACCACTGCAACTGCCAAGACCACCAGCAGTGGGCTGTCTAATTATAAACCCTATAAGGGGAGACAGCACTATCTAGGCAGGGCTCAAGGAGACCGCTACTTAAAAACCCCAAGCAGGGGAGCAATCACCGAGCTAGCACATATCTATCCTCAGATAGCTACACTTCCAGGAAAGGGCAAGTTAACACACAGCTAGCTTCAGGTAGCTGTATTCAAGCAAGCCAGTCCTGCCATAACAATGGCCGAAATATAACCACCCTTAGGTGGCTATACTAAGGAGGTCCCCAATCAGTGTTAGTCCCACAGTAGGCTAGCGAGCACTGATATAATGACCAGAGGCTCCCAATAGGAAGATCCAGACCATAGTAAATGATTCGCTAAAGAGCGAACACATAAAAAACCCATTAGTCCAGATCAAAGCCTGATGCAAGCCACGGCTATAACACTAGGTGGACGGACACAGCTATCCTCAGATAACATTTCCCTCAAATAAGGCTGAAGTCTGCCCAGACCATGAGGTGGGCCATCTACTTAAACGCGAACAGGGGAGACAGCGCAGTCTCGGCAAGGGCTCAAGGAGGCCACTACTAAAAGACCCCACAAGGGGGAGCAGTCTCCGAGCTGTAACACAGCTATCCTCAAATAGCAGATTCCTAAACAAAGACTTCAGCGCTCACCTGAGAGAGCTTGTGCCCAAGGGAAACCCAACCCAGTCATAGACACCAGGCTAGAACGTAGCTGCCCTCAGACTGCTATATTCCAAAGCAAAGCAAGCCTGAGCTGGAACATAATCATCCGCAGACGGCTACACTCTGAGCAGAGACTGTTCACTTATCATCCGGCTAAGCACAGGAAGGAACATTCCCCGTAACCACTCTAGATTACTGAAACACCCTGGGAGAGAAAGCTCGCAGATTCTTTCAACAGAGCATTCAGCATATCCATGCCCAGCGAGGCTCTCCACTCACAATAACATGCATATTAGAGAGGCATGGCTGAGCTGAATATAGCTCCACACGCGAAAGCACTGCTCGACTCACCAGGATGATGTTTCACACATGTTGACAAACAGACGGCTCTGAAGACAACAAAAGTTGGTGACGTATTCAGCAGGTGCCCTTTTATACTTTTGGGTACTCGTCTATGACGTCACGGGCCACGTGGACCAATAGGGTTGGAGTTGTTTTATACATGCTTCAGGCACGGTCATGCTGGCTGCATTCCCCAAAGTGTCCACCAGGACGCAGCGTTGAGTTCCCTAGAAGGGGAACAAAGGTACAATCTTCTTCTTCTTTATTTTTAACCGCGGTTGGCATCCAGCTTATTGGTGCATTACCGCCACCATCTGTTCCGGAGTGTGGATCAATCAGTAGGTATACAATCTAATTATTATGAGGATGATATGATATGAGGAAAAAGGGGGAATAGGAGCAAAAACAAAAAAACTATCCATCATATCCTATAATAAAGCCCAGTCTCCCTTAAAAAATCTAACAGTTCTCTAACCTGAGCTCTTTCCGTCATACTTAGGGTTGATTTTAAAGGGGTCATATGATGTTGCTAAAAATAACATTATTTGGTGTATTTGGTGTAATGAAATGTTTATGTGGTTTAAGGTTTAAAAAACACATTATTTTCCACATACTGTACATTATTGTTTCTCCTCTATGCCCCGCCTTTCTGAAATGTGTCGATTTTTACAAAGCTCATTGGTCTGAAAAGCGAGGTGTGCTCTGATTGGCCAGCTATCCAGTGCGTTGTGATTGGCCAAATACCTCAAGCGTGTGATGGAAATGTTACGCCCCTCACCATA
>NW_015653519.1:485419-485529 GCF_001515625.1 Sinocyclocheilus rhinocerous | reverse complement strand
CACTGAAACAACTGAAACACACACGGTCTCCCTGACATGGCTGCATCAACACTACTGCTGTTCCTGAAACTTTCTTTGCGTTCTTTGCGTGCACATTTGGGCGACATTAT
>NW_015653519.1:478228-485348 GCF_001515625.1 Sinocyclocheilus rhinocerous | reverse complement strand
TCTCTTTGGATTTGAGACTTTAGTCTTTGCAACTTTACAGATCTTCTTTATGCACCAAGAGCTTGTAACACTCCAAAGAGAAAGGAACACTTGAAATCGCATCATATGACCCCTTTAATGCGTAATGACCTGTACAGAGCCCTGAAATTAGTTTAATGCAGCATTTATTAAAATTCAATAATTCAATTCAAATTATAATATTAAGCCAGGGTTAAGCGTAGAGTGATAACATAAATCATACATTCGCGGGTTTGTTTCATCTTCATTTACTGCGCGAAATTAACTTAAATGATTTTAGCAAATGGCTGCAATATAACAAAGAGTGAAAAATTTAAGGGGGTCTGAATACTTTCCGTACCCACTGTATATATATGAATAAATGTCATATTTTATGAACCATACATTGTGTTGAAGTCATTTTTATTTGGTGCTGAAGAAATGTACATCTGGGTACTCTGTAATCTTACATATTAATGGAAAGATTTAATCTTATTTAATCTTACATATGATGGTTGATGTGCTCAGATTATTAGCCTACTTAAACAATACATAAAAACAAGATGTATTTTTTATAATACTGATTAGGCGTCCATACAGATAATTTCCATGCTGCTTATACTTTAGTAGGTCACGAGTGTGCTGGATGATTACTGAACAGCGGGGTGATCATACGGAGTAAAGAGGTTAGGGCAACGTTATAATAACGTCATGGCAACGTTAGATTAACGTTAAAATAACGTTATGGGAACCAAAAACTAACGTTCCGGGAACATTCTGGGAACCAAAAATTGTTAGCTGGGTTTAAAGTAAGTTTCTGCACCCCTATTTCTTTAAGATTATTTTCCATTGTCTTGTATTTCCTACACTGGCTACATTTAACGTTACATGCACAATTTTTTGTTCAATCGGACTGAATTCATTCCGTGTTTAGTGTTTACATGAAGGCTAAAGAAAGTGATCGGGTTGATGTGCGTGTTTATATGACACAAATCGGAATTGATTTTTTTTTTTTACATGCGCACACTGCACAAATATAGAGTTTCTCACTGTTTGCACATAATAACCACTCTCCTACACGGTTTATTTATTTATTTTTAACAGCAGAATTAATATTTATTAATTTATGGATAAATTACGCTGTGCCGTGCTGCTCATATTTATCACAGTAAAAATGCCCCTCCCCGCGCCCAAAACGGGTTGCCTGTGGATGAGAATCCAAAACAAGGACTGGTGGGAGGTTGTCCTGCTCCACTTCACAGTTGCCGAGTGAAAGGAGAGTTTTATAATGACAGGACACGCATGTATACAGCACTTTATTCAAAAGGAAGAACCGCTCGTTCTGCGCGTCATACGTCAATACGCTATTTCTGCGTCATTGCACATGCGCAGTTCTTTCAGTTTCGGAGTTGAGTCCGATCGAGTGTTTACATGCACTCTCAATCGTATTAGAAAAGGAATAAACCACCCCCTTCGAAATCGAAATTTCATTCCGATCGAGCTCAGTCGGATCGATTAAGGTGTTAACATCCTTCCATCCGATTACAAATGGATTATTTGGTTGCATGTAAACGTAGCCTCTGTAGAATTACATGCTCCACTGATTGTTCTTCCTGACATTCGTCACACAGACCAGACTGGTGTTTCTCTACCATTTTTAAAGTCTTATTTAGAGCACAATGCCCCAGCCTTAACCTAGTCAACACAATTTCCTCTCTCCTGTTCCCAATTCCTACCCTCTTTGCTTTGATTTTTACTCTTGAATTTGGTATAGATCCCTTTCCCCTCTTTATTCCACATTTCTTGCCACATTTGGTTTATTTTTTCCCCAGATTATGCTTTTCACTTCTGCTTTACTGATTCTTATTTGCATTTCTATGTTTCTCTTCATCAATTCCCTTTTTGCACCTTATCTACTTTTTCATTCCCCTCCACTCTGTATGCGCTGGAACCCATAAACATTTTACTTGGCCTCCCTGATTTGTTATTCTTGAAAATGAGTTAAGGGTCTCATATAGTATATCTTGTCAAATAGCTACAATGGGAGGCCATATCTGGTTATTAGGGAAGACGTGTCCCATAATGCAGTTGCAGTGTTGCCATGTTTTGAGTTTTTTTTTTTTTTTTACAACGACCATGGTCTGAAAAAACAAGACCAAAATAAACAACCCGGTCAGAAAAATAAGCGACCCCTTTTGGGTGGTGGGGCATATGCACAGCATGCAAGTCTGCATAAGGTACGCCTTTAAAAGGGATTTTGTTCCGCCAAAACATTGAACTTATTTCGTAAACCATTATACTCCCATTCACAAAATACCCCATGTTATTCAATTGCCAAAATGACCATACACAACTGTATTTTGGAAATAAGCCCAAAATAAATGGACTTGGCAACTATGGTAGTTACGTAAAGTTGCGTAAAGCACCGCCTCCAAACACGCAGGTGTGTTCATTTCCAAACACTGATAAGCACGTGGAACAGAACTGGTAATTGTAGACGTACAGCGAGTGTGGAAGCTTAACGCAGTATTTCACAAAATACTGAAATACTAGCATATTTAAATGGATGATTCTGAACATCCCGTAAGTACATGAAGCAATAACACTGTGAATGGGGTGCACATTTTTGGTAAGGAAAGCCAATGCCACGCATATTGCCTGTTATACGTTTACGCATTCACACTTAATATTTTCGGTAGAACTTTACAATAAGGTCTTCTTAGTTAGCGTTGGTTAATGCATTTACTAACAATAACTAAAAGAAAAAAGCACAATACATCTGTTACCGTATTAATCTTTGTTATCGTTAGTTGATTAAAAATTTGGTGCTATAGTTCATGTTTGCTCAGATCCATTAAATAACATTAACATATACAACTTATATTTAATGACGTGTTAATGTTGTAACTAATTTGTTGATGATGAAATTAACTAGGTTTAATATATCCTTCAAACGTGTAGTTTGTTAAATGTAGTTAACTGATGTTACTTAAGTTTAAAGTGTCTTTTTTTTTTCTTTGTATGCAATTTAAGAAATACAATCCTGGTATTGGTTTTCAGCTTTATAGCTGACAAAAAAATTAGGTGTTCATGTGACGTTTCAGGTGCAAATTTATGTATTTCTAAGAGTGTATGTTTGTATGTGACGGGTTACAATTTGTTTTTACCCTTTGTCATCATTATAATTGTAATCTGTAGCCTTTGTGCAGTTTACTTAAATGCTCTATTTGTACTTAAATTTTATTTCTACATTACAAAACCAAATGTAATCATTAAATACTACAATATTATATGCACAGTAACTAAATAAGTGTAATAAGATAAATGTGGATTATTTTAATACTGATATTTAAATGTTTTAATATTTGTATGTTAAACAGTTTAATATATATCTTATAAGCGGTTTCTGGAGAATAGTAGGTCATGCTGTGTTAACACTGACTTTTTTGTTTTGTTATACATTTTATTTTGCTCTGTGTTTTCAGGAGAAAACCGGGGAATCTGTTCCTGATGCCAGTTGGCCAGAGAATGGGGATCAGTGGAGCGACAAAGGAGAAGAGGAGGAGGATGATGAATGTGGACTACTGCAGGAAATGGCTGAAGAGGATGAGGAGATTGATCTCTACAATGAGGAGACATTTGGCTTAGGTATTATATTATAAAATCCATGAGCTTACTGGAATTGGATGTCATGCACAAACTGTGACTGGATTGGAATCCAATATATAACGCATTTAAAATTGAGCTAAATAGCTGAAGCAGAAAGTTTCCTGTGTATTTCTTTTTTTCTGGGATGGGTATGGGAGATGAAAATGTGTTGTTAGATGGATTTTAATCCTTGAAGCATTTTCACTGCGGGTTTTTTTTTTAACTAACTCTTTATGCAAAAAAAATTTAACCCAGATGAAGCCACAAGTGGTGATAATCCAGCTGCTGACCCTATGGATCTCCTGCTGCTGTGTAGCGACAACTCCCCAACACCACAGTCTTCACCACCTCCACCTCCCATATCACCTTCCCCTCACAGTTCCCATTCACCCTCCAGACCGGGATCTCGCGTTTGGCCCCGCACTCCAACAGGCCGGTCTCAGAGAGGGAGAGCAGGTCGAGGGCAGCTGTTTGATGACCCAGCTGTGGTGAAGACTGTGGAAGGTCGACCGAGCCTAAAGGTTTACGTGCCTGATGTTTATTTCAGAAAAGTTGGTGGGAAATTAAATTAAATATTAACCAGCATTTTTGCACTGGGGTTTTTTTTTTTTCTCTCTCTAGAGTCTTGATAGTGCCATTGTGGATTGCAGCCTCAGCTCCTACTGGGAGGACCTCAATTCAAATACAGTGTGTAATCTTCAGTATTTAGCAATATCTAGCTTTTTTTGGTTTGACCTGGGATGTAATGTTTGCCACTGTTTTTCTCACAGTGGATGATAGCACCTCAAAAGTCCAGTAGGCCACCTGCGGCATCTATACTTCAGGTGCTCAAGCAAATCTCAGATGTGTATCTTGCAGCTATGCAATACAACTGTTGATCACTTTGATCTTTTTGCCAATTAGGACCAGGCAATCGTGGGAGTCATTGATAGATCAAGACATAGCAGGGTTCCACCTGTGTCTCCAAACTTTCTATCTCCTATGAGACCTTTTTCCACAAGCCGGGGCAGGAGAGGACCTCCTTTTGTTGGGTCCTTCAACCAGAGATGTCATTATCAGGTAGTGGGGTTTCTAATATATGGAGACTGTAAACATTTTACATTCTGTAAATATGTGGTGTTGGTCTATGCAAAGCTAGCTGTGTTTAAACACTAGAGTGTTAAATGTATCCATTCTTTCTTGATTGGGCACAAAAGAATCCCATGGTTCCTTGCTCTCCCTTTCGTCCCCAAAGACTCTTTTCACCCCAGCAACAATACAACCAGGTGACCCCCTTGTTAATACTACAACTGCTAATTTAGAAGGTTCTGTTCCTGAAAAAAGCCTTTTTGTTCCAGTGGCTTATGTTTGTTTTTGTTTTTTTTGTTATTTTTCCAGCCTGGAGGTTTTCTTTCACCTTCCCGTCCTCCTCTCTCTACACCAATGCCCCACACACCCAAACTCATGCATCTGCAGTTTGGGACCGACTCCCCCAGGCCTGCTCCATTCTATAGCCCATCCACCAACATAATGCAGGGCTTCAGGTTAGTGATCTACTTCATAAAGGAATAAGATTTACTATGCATGTTCCCCTTGTTACAAACCCTTCTATGAAACAAAGTGGGGGTTTTTTTTATAATCTCATAAAATAGACTTTACTAGTTACTGTTTGGTCTGTTCCGACAATAGTTTTCTTTTGTCAACTTTTAGAGCACCAGGTCCTGTTGCCCAGTTCCATCCCCAGCATAAGAGGCTTTTGAGTCAACGACAGCAGAGACCTCACAAGTGAGGGCAAAGAGCATTGCTTTTTTTTCCCCACTTGGAAATCTAAGGTTTATTTATCTGAATTTAGATGATGTAATTCACAGAAAGCCAGTGAGCTGGGACCCATATTCCCAAATCATGACCGATAAAGAGAAGGAATGGATAATCAGGTTGCAGATGATTCAGCTACAGAGTAAAAATCCACATCTGGATGACTACTATTACCAGGTCTGTATCAGTCCTGAACTGCTTAGCCATCCTTAGAAAGGTTTAACTGCTTTTTTTTTTTTTTTTTTTTCACAACATGATCCCAGTGGCTGTGTTTGCTTTAAATAGTACATTTTTATTTTTTTAATGTTTAAATGTATTTGATTTTTACAACTGTTTGAAAGATAAGACAAAGAGAAACTGTTGGATGTCAAGCGTAGTTAATCTCTGCAGGAGTACTATCAGAGGATAGAAGCCAAACTTGCTGAAGAGGAGTTTTTGGGTGACCGGTTAAAGAAGGAACCACCTAAACTCACAACCCCTTATGTTACCAAAGCACTCTCGTATATCCCAGGTGTGGTGCATTGAGCTAATTTAATACCCATTTTATAAAGTGACAGTATTAATAGTTGGCAATAATTCTTGCATTACTTCAGTTGTCCACATTGAAGGTTCGCTTGGGCAGGTTGCAGTGTCAACTTGTTTCTCTCCTAGACGAGCAATTGATGCTGTTCATGCAAACACATCTGATGAGGTGAGACTTTATTTCTTTGAGGCTGCAATAATTTGTGAACATTTTGGACTTAAAAAAAAAAAAAGAGACTTTTTTTTTTTTTTTTTGTGGCAGGAGCACAAAGACACTAGACAGCAAAGGTTGGAGGTGTTGAGCACTATTGAGAAGGTAGGGTAAACACTTTTTTTATTTATTTTTTTTATTTTATTTTTTTATATTTGAGTCCAGTCCAGTTTAGTGTTTTTTTTTTTTATTTTATCCTAAAGTTATTTTTGGATTGGGCTATACATTTGCACTCTTATGATGTCCTAACTAGAAATATTGTCATGCCAACCAACTTCCTTTCATTCCTTTACTGTAAGATGTCTGCAACCAAGAAGCACCTGAAAATGCCCTAGCACCAGGGCTGCAACTTTGCTGAAATCAAATAAAATATTTTACCACTCAATGAATGCTGATTTGAATTAGAATTAAGTATTCAGGATAGCCGCATATTTTGTGTTATTTTATTTGTTTCTGCAAACTCAAGGTTGCTTTACAGTGTATCAAGTAAACACGACAGCAGGCAGAGAATCAATACAGATACACGGAGCGTAGACAAAATGCATCACGTGAAACCGATTATAGTTAGGGATCAGAGAAACAAGAAAAAGATGGGTTAATGTGGGTTTTGAAATTGTAATAATAATAGAATTCCATAGTGTGGGGGCAGAGATACAAAAAGCCCTTCCACCAAATGGTGTTAGTTTTTTGCCATGAGACCAGCAACAGCCCAGAATCAGAGGAGTGCAAGTGTGCAAACTGGGGTGTTTTTTTATTTTTTATTATTGAAAGTGTAATTTGATCAATTACAAATCAAATACCATTACGTACAAAGTGTCTGTGTAATGAGTTCTTGTATTAATTTGCCAGGATTGTTTTATGGAGGCAGGGTGTCCGCGGGTCCTTAAAAAGTCTTAATGTCTTAAATAACGTTTTCCTAATATAAGGCCTTAAAAAGTCTTAAAATGT
>NW_015653519.1:476512-476708 GCF_001515625.1 Sinocyclocheilus rhinocerous | reverse complement strand
CCTGGAAAGTCTGGAAAGTACTTGAAAACAAACATAGGTCCTTGAAAGTGCTTGAATTAAATTTGAAATATATGCAGGGAGGCCCCATTTCAAAAATTGTCCTGTATGTTCCGTCAAAGACAGAACGAAACTGCACTAATGATTGGGGGTGGAGAACCGGGTAGCGTGGAAAAAAAACTTAGTGTGTGTGTTGATG
>NW_015653519.1:475647-476409 GCF_001515625.1 Sinocyclocheilus rhinocerous | reverse complement strand
TCTTAAATTCGGATTTGATGGGTCTTAAATATTTTTGGTCTCATTACCGCTAAAATATCTTCAGTCTGACGGACCTAATGACTGTTTACAATCATTGGACAGACCGAAGATGTTTTCTTTCATGCGGTAAGGTACTGCATCATCAGAGAGTTGCAGTAAGTTAGCAGAATACAGAATACAAGGTCGCGCTGAGGCTCACTCTGTTTGTCTCGAGACTGCAGAACAAATGAGCGTGACAGCACACATAAACTCAGAAGAAACGCACCGAGGTAAAAATTCAAAATGTTTAGTGCATTCATAACATGATATAGTTAAATAACACCATGACAAGTGAGCTATTTTGCTCAATATTCTCACGACGCAAAAAAACATTTAGAACATCTACACAGTGCACGTCTAGTGCGCGTGCGCATTTAGAGTGCGCTCTGCCTGATCACTGCATGATTCAGTCTATTAAAATGTATTCAGAATTCACAAATTCAAGACATGGGGGCAGAAACTGTGTATATTTATACCACTTCATATAGTTAATCAAGTTCACACGGAAGAGTGCCTTTTTTTTTCTCCAAAATTACTATATACAAATGTGATATGATTTTTTACAACAGTTCAATAAACTAGAAGTTTTATTAAGAGACTTACGTTTTGGACACCATATTGTCTGTTTTTGCACTATTTCGCCAACAAAAATAAGTCCAAGGCCACAGCGCTGTTTTGCGTCTCTGAGCAACATGACGGTGTTTCGTTCCCGAATGAATCAAC
>NW_015653519.1:473727-475546 GCF_001515625.1 Sinocyclocheilus rhinocerous | reverse complement strand
GGTTCAGTCGCAATGACTCACTTAACAGTGACTTACTGCCACCTACTGGTGGTTTTAATTTCACATTTAAAGAATTTTTAAAATGAAAAGATATTCAAATATCAGTATTTAATGTTTTGTTTAATATATCAAAACATTATTTATGCATTTGTAACTGCAGGTTAAATGCATTCATGTCCTGCATTAAACTGTGTGTAAATACTTCTAAATGCCACTTCAGGTGCAGCTTATGCAGCAATGATATTTTGTTTTCTTCTTAATTTATACACATTAAATATTACATATGTATGTAATAAAATGTGTATTTCCATTACAAGTTTAGGTCTTAAATTTCATATAAGGTGGTATTAAAAAGGTCTTAAGTCTTAAATTTAACTTGTTCATGTCTGCAGAAACCCTGGGAGGGCTTGGCTAAAAAAGGGCCAATAAGAGACTATTAACTACAAATTAATAATGCTAATCTGAGATTAATAGGTTTACAGAGGTTGCTCCCTGGTGGCAACCATTGCAGTTTCAAAATAGTTATGGCATGAAGCCTGGTTTACTGAAATCGTGTGACTTTGGCAGTTTGATAAGTGCTCCAAACCACTGATTAAAAACCGATTAATTAGCAGTACTTCGAAAGTGCCCATCACTACTGCATCTTTCATTTTAACACTATGTATTAAGTACCCAACAATAAGGTAACTTGTAAGATTTAGTTTGAGCCCTATATGAGTTTGCTTTGTATAACCCTTTTGCTTTCTCACAGTTGTACATAGTTTTGTTAGAAGTGGAAGAGGCAAACAAGATGAAGGCAACAGTGTCTGACAAAGATGAGGAAAGGCAGTTGATGCAGAACATTAAGAGGAAGGTGGATCAGCTTTACAATGAGCTGCGGTGCACTAATCTATTGTAAGAAACTTGGAACTTTCTGTTGTGAGTGTACAGTGTAAGATTCTGATCTCATATACTCCTATGGTGTACCATATCACAGGGACTCTGGAGAGGAATTTATTTCCTGTCTACTAATATCAAAAGGAAAGAGTATGCTGGCCAGACTCCTCCCCTTCCTGTCACATGATGCATCACTGCATATCCTGGGCGTGGTGACCAAAAACCTCCCAGTATTGATGAGCAAAGATACAGATGAGGTCTGGAACATGTAATGTTGTGTTTTATCAGTATATATCTTGAATATGTGATCAAGCTCTAACCTCTTCACAGGCTCTGCCAGTTCTGTATCCAACTCTCCGTGCTGTGATTGATCGACTTGCATTCAGTCAGCTAATCAGAATTCTCAAAGAGTTCACCGCAACACTGCCTGACTCGAAAGACACCCGGTTAACATTGGCCTGCCAAAACAAGGTCAGGTTTTATGAAGTTGTTTTTAAGTTACACTTGCCATTTTTCATGTAGTTTTATTATGACCATGGTTAGATGATATTTTGAGGTTTAACAGCTTTACACTTTCTCAGGGTTGCCTAGTGGTATTGCTATCTTAAATTAACTCTTTGTTTGCAGTTTGGTCTGTCGCTGTTGTATGCTTTGCTCTCTCAAGGAGAAAGGCTTCTATCGTCCGACCTTCCTATGGAGCCCAGTATTGGAGATTTTGAGACCTGGTATTTTTTTGTGCTCTTACCCTCAAATTTCTTGGAAAAAAAAAAAAAACACTATGAAGTTCCCTCACTTCTCTCTCTCACTTTCTGTGAAAGATATTCAGCAGAATGTTCATACTGCTGTTTTTCCATACAATGAAAGTAGACTTTAAAAAGAGGCTGCCAAGCTCCAGCAATGACAAAAAAGTACTATAAATGTATTTAATATCTTGTACACTATA
>NW_015653519.1:461277-473650 GCF_001515625.1 Sinocyclocheilus rhinocerous | reverse complement strand
TATATATATGGTAACTTTGAGAAATGGAACCAACTTTAAGGCATACACTGGGTAATTAAAAATCTAGAATTCTGTAGATACGGAATTATTTATGGTTCTGTGTTATATACGAGAACCGGTAATATTTAATATTTCTTCTTGCAGTGTCTCCATAGTTTTCAAATATATTGTTAATGTTAAGTTTGAAATCTACACCTGTTCAGTGAATGGCAACACATTTTTGTTCCTTTGTTTTTAATTCAATGGTATGTTAAAATGTAAACTCTTTTTATGGCACCCATTCAGGACGGACACAGTATTCCATGTGGCCAGGCAGCTATCCCAGACGACACTTGTTGAGCCACTTCTTCTGCCCTCCAACCTGCTAACACTGTTCTGTCGATATCTGGACAAGCGAACGGTTCACCAACTAAAGAACAACATGGAGTGAGTCCAAATGCTGCACTCAGTACTTTGCACTTGGCATTTCTCTTAGGACAGGGGTGTCCAAACATGTTCATGTGGAGGGCCATTGTCCTACAGAGTTTAGCTCCAACCCCAATCAAACACACCTGAACTAGCCAATCTCTTCAGATTCACTAGAAACTTCCAAGCAAGTGTGTTGGAGCCAAACTCTGCAGGACATTGGCCTTCCAGGAGCAGGTTTAGGCACCCCTGTCTTAGGACATTTTCAGACCTGTAGATTGCTTTTTTCCCAAAACAGGGACTTTAATTGGTACATTGTTGCATTTTTATTTTTTTCTTGGTTCAGATTACTTTCACAAGGCAACATTTTTAAGCTTATCAATTTATGCAAGTTGCGCGAGTAAAACCATCCTCTCATTGGTCAGAGTGCACCAGTTTATGTTCTGGGATTCCTCCCATAGCTGTCATCCATTAAGATGAATTGATCCGCAGCATTTCTAATAATGTTTCACCACAAGTGAACTGCTCCAGTGTTTGTTTTTAATCGGGCTGAAACCACATCGTTGAGGGGGTCTTGGACCAATTCTTTTGACGTAATTTGTGTCCTTATGCCTGAACAAACCTAACTAATGGACAAAATGCACTAGGTTATGAAACAAATGCTCCAAACCAGCATTTTTTATTTTTTTTTTACTTTGTTTTTAGTATACCATGTCACACGTGAGATGCAGCAAAATGTGCAAGACTCAAGTGCAACTGTCAAACGTCCGTCTAATGCATGTTACTTAGAAAACACATTCTGAATGGCCCCTTACATGCGTCTAAATTGGTTCTCAAATTTTTCAGCGCCCCTTGTGGCCTCTAGAGAAAAATGCATTATGCAAAACATTATCTAGCTTGCATCATAATCACGGACACAATAAGGAGGTAGTTCGCCTAAAATAAAAATTCTGTAACTTTTATTCACCCTAATGTCAATTCAAGCCACCACCACCTCTGCAACACATTTGAGAACACTGAGGTCCAAACAATGTTAAAGCCCATTGACATACTTTGTATGGGGAAAAAAAAAAAAAAGTATCGTCTTTAGTGAGTGATCCACCGAAGAATGCAGGTGTGCAGAAACGTGAGGGTTAGTAAATGACACAATTTTCAATTTTGGGGAAACTGCCCTTTTAAAAAATGAAATAGTGCAGACACAATTTTCTCAACTACATCTACAAATGTACAGTTTGTCCTAGTGAGAAGCTATGATGGCGTTTTAGTGCCACATAAAAAAAAAACTAGGATTGCAAGATTATTCTCATTGACTTTCCTCGAAATATTACGACTTTAAAGTGATAGCAATACGAGAATAAAGTCAAAGTTACGAGAATAAAGTAAATATTTCCATAAGTCTAAATTACAAGAATCAAGTCGTAGCATTTACGAGATTAGTTGTTATATTTTGAAAGGTATAGCCTATATTGCGCATACAAATGTCCCGGATTGAGAGCACCGGGAGAAATTCCAAAGTCTCGGCTTTCAAATTCTGTCAGTTTTATAGGAAAATATAAAAAAACTATGTCTTACAATGTTTTTTTTTTTTACGCTCAATGTGGCGTGACGCATGAATCAGTCATCTTTGTTTACAATGAGACATTGGTTTCGTTTTAAATTAGGCTATACAGTTTTTATTGTTTTTCCCCATGCCTTCTGATGTTCCTTCACGTTTATATTATGCTATAACTTCAAATAAAGAGGAAAAACACACTTATAATTGTATTTCGTGATAAAACTGACAGATTTTGAAAGCGGAGACATTAAATATTAATAGTACCAAAAGCACTAAGCTTATTGCTATTATTGGGGGGCTGGTGCACTACAAATAACGAATGCAATCGAAGACATGAAATATTTCCAAGCATACTCTCCCTGTGAGTATGAAGGATGGTATGATTTTTGCTAATGATTCCACATACATTCAAAATTCCGATGGCCTGGCAACTTCTCCCGGTGCTCCCAATCCTGGCCATTTGCATGCGCAATATAGGCTATACTCACAACATATTATAAGTTTAATTGCTACGATTTAATTCTCGTAATTTCGACTTTATCAGAATATTACAACTTTAATCTCATAATCTAACATGGCACTAAAACACCGTTGTAAGAACTGAGAAGCAGACCCTTTTTCATCTAAACTTTTATTTGTATGCTTTGTATGAATTGATGTTGATCGAGTTTAAATGGTTTTAGCGCTTCTGGAAATAAAAAATCTCTGAAAAAAGGCTCTGACCACTATAAAATGAGACCAGAAAAGACAATCAAATCAAAAACATTTGAACTCTAAATGCAGATGACTGAAGAAGCCAATACTGCAAATATGGGGTATGAATTATTTACCATTGTGAATATGGTCCTCGTACTCATTTACATCTGGTTTAATAGCAGTCATGTTTATAATAGTTCTCATTTCCCCCTTCCAAAACTTTTATAACTTTTGGCTGTTATTAAAGACCAACTTCGTGTAGTATCCTAAAAATAACTGCGCAGAAAATACTAAAACACACGTTTAGTGTGGTGAATTGCAGTAAAATCTAACCTTTTGAGGACTAAATGCTTATACCAAGGGTGTCATTTGGCCCCAAATTTGGTAGATATTTTTGGTAATCTTTCATCACAATGTTTAGATCGATTCAGTATATCAACCTACACATGGCTTACTTGGTTTTATCTCTTAATGAAAAGACACACTTGACCTTTTATTGTCATTTCTTTTAAAGTGTTTTTTTTTTTTTTTTTTTTTTTCTGATTGCAGATCAGCTACAGGATATCTGGCTGTAGCATCATGAATGAGCACTGACCCTATGACCTCTCTACAATGACCTGAAACGTAGGACGACGCTAAGCCTAAATTGAACTGGATTTTGTGACCGACCGCATTCATCCAAAAAGTTATCTGTATTCTTTCTATAACCCTAAATTTCTTTTCTCCTAATTCTCTTAATCTTTAAGTCATTATCAAGGTCAGATTTGCATACTAATTGGCAATTAGCACTTTTTTTGACATGTGGCTGATATTCAGTCATTAATAATGACCATATAAAGCCATATATGAAGTGCGTCGCAGATAAAGTTGATCATGTTGGATTTGTGGTCTGCAGGTCTTCAGAGCGAGCTGTTGGGGTTGATGTAATTGTACAGTTGCACTAAAGGTGTTTGGTTTAATTTGTGTTTATAAAAACATCTTTTGTTAAGAATCCAATTATGTCTTTCAAAAAGTTTTTGGGTGTTAATTTGGATAACTGTTAATTTCGAAAGTATGTTTGTGTGAAAAATGTTTTTGCGGTATGGTTTCATTTTTATTTTTGTAATCGTTCGATCAGTGTCATATCTAATATGTACTTTTCACTGTTGCAGAGCACATGCAAATTAAAAAAAAACAATAAAAATAAAAATTTGTAAAAGGAACTGACTAAATCAGAGATGTGAAACCCAGTTTGTTTTTAGACCTTATCTTTTGATTTGTGCTATTCCTAATATAGCGTGGCCTTGAGTGCTATTTAAAGGCAAATGCCTTAGGTCACATTATCATTAAGCAAATTTGTGAATACCACAATGGTGTTATACACTGTACCGCTGTCTATCAACTTGCACTGATACTCGTGAGTTGTAGAGTGCTCTAAACAATTAGTTCTTTACTTGTCTAACAAAAAGAAACATGGTTATCGCTGGTGGTAAGGCTCAATAAAAAGTGTTCCATTTAATTCTCACTCTTCACATCCCTAAACAGCACTCTACATAAACCGTGTAGCTTATGTACAGAAAAAGGTTGTGTAGAGTGGGAGAGAGAGCGATAGTGCGCCTTGCCTCACTTTGTATTAATGTGGACATTAATATGAATTTATTTGTCATATCGGCTGTAACGTAAAGCTTTTGTAATGCCTGATAAACTTTTACTATCCGTTTGCTTGCTTTTAATAAACGAAGACATGAAGTGATCATCCTATGGTTTCCGATCAGTCACATTCTAACTAACAGAAGTCTTTTGTGTGTTTTTGTTTGTTTTGGGGTGGGTCAGGGTGATGTAATTTGACATATCAGTGTGTGTATTGGAAAAGAGTAGGCTCTGGGGTTAAAGGTCAAGCTTTCAACTCTCCTTCACCTCTTGATATGAGGATTTTGGTCCTGTGTGTGGAATGTCAGCCTGAAGTGAGACACAGGATTTTTTTTCTTTTGCTGCACCCACATTGTTTTACTTTCTCATGAGCTGTCTTTGCATATTGAAAGGAAGGAAAGAAGCTATCCAGTGTGTACGCTTATTGGCAATTAAACTTCATTTGGGTAATCTCAGTCTCTCCAATATAGCCTACCTTTAAAAGTTTGATTCAGTGTAGTAAATAATTTTGTCCTAAATTTCTCTACTTATATGTAGTGTTGGAAAATCTGATTCATTCTGGTGAATCGGTTCATCCTAAACACCTCTCTTTCATATGTAGCCTTGGAAATTTTAAATTGTTCTTGTGAATTGATTCATCTTAAAACAGACCCTGGAATCTGTTCAAGTCCCTATGTTGAATTAATTTTAATAATTGATTTGTTTGTATGTTTATTAGTGGGGTTTTTTTTGCCTCTGTTATATAGATTATATATTTATTTAACCCTCTGGTGCTCCTCATTTGGGAGTCACACGTGTGATCTTCACGGTCAAACGTGACCAGACACCTGAAATGTAACTTTTTTTCGCCCCAGTAAAATCAATGTAATATATATTTGTTCAATATTATTTTTTCTTTATTTTGTATTTTGAGAATTTCATGGCACTAAATATTTATGCAATTATGATGAATTTCTGCCCACTGAAAATAATAAAAAAAAAATTTAAATATATTTTTATATTACTTTTCAATAAATGCAGTATTTTGTTAAAATAGTCAATGCCTTTAAAATCCAATTTTTGAAGCCAGATTAGTGCCATCTGGTGGGAGTAAAATAAGAAAAACATCTGCAATTCCATGGTTTAGCCCATAGATTCCTATATAGCTCTATATAAAAGGCCTATAAATTCTCTATTTGCTTTTAGACATAAATACTTATTTTTATTAAGTTGTGGGTATGGATATATATATTTAGACATTCACAAAGACAACTTTTTGTAAAGGGATTTATGTGTGTGTGTGTGTGTGTGTGTGTGTGGATGACCCCTATGAGGAGGTGCCACTGCTCACAAAATGGTTTAAAAACCCAGTGGACAACTTGTGCGTCTTCTGTGTATGAGCTGTTTCCTGTGCACATTAGGTTGGGTTTTCTTTGTCTTTCTGTTTTCCCTTATTTTCCCCTCTAGGTATATCTACAATGTTTCGATGGATGCTTCTAAGGATGATGTTATTGCTCTGGATGACAAGCGTAACACTTCAGGGCGGCACAGGTAAGCATGCTGATAAGAAAACAATGCTCATAAATCTGTTTGGGGATTTGTATGTAGTACTTTTTAAGCGCATGCTATTGCTGAACCTTCCAAGAACAGAATTACTGGTAAGTTGTTGATGCACAAACTGGGTTTCCGGTCTTGTATGTTGTCCATGGTGTAGAGCTCTGATTTCTGAGATGTTAGCAGAGATTCAACACTGTCCAGAAATGACCAGAAAAAGTACTAATTGAATGTTGTAGCTTAATGCATGTGGATATAGTATGCATAGATGAGTTGTGATGGTATAGTAATATGTTCAAATGTAGTTTTTTAACCGGATTGCCATTTTGTAAATCTACTGGTAGCCAGCATCATAAACAGTTACAGTGATATAAGCGTTTCATTAAAAATTAAAAAACGGTAGTTTAGTAGCAGATTGATCTTAAATTGACAGTTAAAAAATTTCATTAGCTGAAATATTGTTGATATACCAAATTACTAAAGTCTGTTTTTCCTTTATAATATACTGATAACCACCTTAAAAACACAGGGAGTAAAGAGAAAGCTACATGATGAATCGGTTATAAATTGTAACATAAAACCCTAATGTACATAACTTACAAGGGGGAAAAAGAAGAAAAAGAAAATCTGGTAATGCCAGTTTACTTTTTTTAAGACTGTAAATCACTTCCAAGAACTGTAAAATTGTGTAAAATTTCCCGTTAGATCTATTGCAGTTACAGAGTAAGGGAACTCGGTATTAACAATTAATCAAGTTTTTACTGTAGTGATTTCTGTAAAAACACTGAATCATTCGGGATGACTGTTCATTTATTTATTTATTTATTCATTCAGTAATTCTTGGTGCATGAAAGTTGTTTAGCATTTAATTCAGTTTTCTCTCTCCTAAATCCTTGGTTCTTCATGGTGCAGTTAGATTATGATGAACTGATGTGTCCATCATGGCAGAATTTAATTGACTTCCGGCTCACAGGCTTGAAGACAACATGTAGGAAATGAGAAATGCCCCAGAGCTGTGTCTGGAATCACATACTGGTTTCTTCAGGACAGGTTCATGAAACACCAAATTAGAATTCAGACATCACCACAAAATGATAGACATCCGATATAGTGCAGTATAAAGAGGGATAGGGAATGACATCGAACACCACTACTGTCTTTATACATTTTTGTTCAAATCAAAAAGAAATGGTATAGATTGTAAATAAGCTGTTAAATAGGAAAATATTGGTCAAACTTTTGAATCAGACTAGTTTCTTATTAAGATTCAGAAGTCCCTGCATATGCACATAGGTGTGTAATCTGTATGTTTATGACAACAGGTAAAATAGTGTGCTCATTGAAGCATTGTCTGTTTCTGAATGTGGCAACTTTTTAGTTTTTTTTAAATAATATGATAAATTATATTTTAAAAGTACAGTAGTGTAATATGCAGTATATATTATGCAGCAGTTTTATTTGTTCGTTACCTGCTGTGAAAATCATTCATGGAAATTGTCATAATAGATCCACAATGAACTTTGCATGATAAAAGTAGCTACAGGTATAAAGCGTTTTATAGTTATTGTATATAGCAATGCTGTATTGAACATGTGACAGATATGTGTCTGTATATACATTCTTAATCAACAAGGGAGCATCCATAAGCCTCAGCTATTTATATATTTTTTCTTTGATTTTTGTGATTCTGTAAGTTTGTCATGTACACTAGGTTATCCACTGACAGGATTTATTTTTTTTCATTATTTTTTAAGGGTACAAACCTCAAAATCCAAATGGTGGTGCAGCACAAATGTCACCAAGAGGTATTGTGAATCTTTCTATGTTGATGTATAGCAGTTATTTGGAATTTTTTTTTTACATAATTATGAAATTTGTAACTTGATTTTCTGGTATTGCGAATGTTCATCTTGGAGAAATACATAGCTCAATACATCTGTTATTTTCAGATTATGGTTTGGGTCAAAATAGCAACTCAGCAAATATGAAAGGAAACGGTGAGCAAGAACAGAGTTTATACTAATATGCATGATTTTTGATCTTTTGGACTGATTTTATTTCTTCTTTTACCTTAAAAATAAATTTTAAGTATTCAGTTCTTCTCAAAAACAACATGTTAATACATATACCTCTATTTTTCCCTAGTGCTCTGCTTAAAACTCATCTTACTTCACTCATTAACCTCTTAAGACCCGAGAAAAGATTTTTAGGAAAAAAATGTCTTTACATTGTTTAGAGCATTAAAAAAAATGTTAAAAAAAAAAAAAAATTTTAAATGATATTTCGTTCATAAGTTATGCTATGTCCTCGGTAGAGGACATCGGGACTCAATTTTTAAAAAAAATAAAAAGACATGAATGAACCATGCATAGGCAAAAACAATAAAAAAAATTAAATCACCAATACATTTTTAGTTTTCAGGATTTTTTTTTTACCGAACTTTGTATAAAGATGATTCTCAATTATGTTATAACAGAATGATTTGATATCATTTTTCTTTCTGCAAAATGTGTGTAAAATGGCCATAAGACTTCAAACTGTGGCATGTATAGTTTCAGAGAAATACACCAAAATATAATGTCCTCATATGAGGTCACAGGGTCTCAGGAGGTTAAATATTAACAATGAAATGTGATCAAATAAATCATTGTTTTTTATTCACAAGTTATTCTATTTTGCTTGGTTAAAGTATTTTTATATTTAGCATATTTCTGTGCATGTACAGCAGTTTTATTTGTTGTAAGTGTATTTATTTATTTTCGAAATTTCTTGTAGCAATGATTTTACTGGATGGATGGATAATGAAAGAGAATTCTTAACTTGAAAGCTTTTCTTTATTATCAGGTTATCCTGTAAACAAAGGTACAGGTAAGCCCCGCTTGAGAAAAGCAAGCACACCATGTAGTATGTAATATACAATATCATTTAGTGAATCGCATCTTAAAATTTGAATCATTATACACCTGTGTGCTGTATTTCAGGTGCATATGGGAGTGCACAAAATAAGCCTGGATACGGAGGTCGTCCCCCGTATGGTATGAGTTTGCTTTGCTTGTAGAATATGCACATAATCAAATAATCATAAGTTTTTCTATTTTAACATGTATTTGATTGTTATCAGGTGGAACAGGCATGGGAAAACAACACTGTATTACAGACTTAAAAGCCTGTTCTTTTTATACCGTGTGGCTATCACTTATTTAGACTTTTTTTGTGCAAAACTTTCTAATTGTACTAAATTCCTGTCATTTGTCTTTCAAGGTTATGGAAATGGTAATGGCTACAAAGCTCCATCTTATGGGGGTGAGTTTAAAGTCAAGAGTCAATGTGTTAAAGTTAGTACAGATTTGTACATAAAATGAGCTTGTTAAGAATGTGTACAAGTGCCATTTTGTATTTACTTTCATTAAAATTCTTTCACTGTCTGTTTAATGTTGTCCGAAGGCTACAGCAATTTAATGGGTGCTCATCCCCAAAAAGGAGTTGGTCTAGGTGAGTCTGTTAAATATTCTTTGTATTAGTTCACCTAAAAAAATGTGTGTCCATTTTTACTTTATTTCTTGCAATTTCTTTCAATGCAGAGATCCCAGTAATTCCAAAAAAACACTGACAGATATTTCTTGCAACTGTATTTTTATTGTCTAAAATTCACTGTAATCACATTACAAAGAGCAGTTTGTTGTTCAAAATTTCTCCTTTGTGTTCCACAATAGAAATAATGTCTGTTTGAAATGAAATGTAAAGATTTTGATGTTAGAGATACTGATAATTTACATATTTTAGTGGATAATCTAATACAAAATCTGGCAGTTAACTATCATTTGATATTGCTAAAGAGATGTAAACATGTATAACAACCCTTTAACCACATTGGTATTTGCACTATATTTGCATTAACAGTGTTTTGTTAACTATGTTCACTAGGTTATGGTGCTGGGCCTGCAGCTGCCAAGGGACAAGGCTCAAAATCTGGAGGTAAATTCTCTCTGTATATAGCCTTTGTTAATGAAATCTCATTTTAAATTATTTTTATGATACTATTGCCAGATTTGAAAGAAAATGTTATCACAGAAGTCAATACGGGGGGGGACATGAAATGTAATCCAGTGTTTCTTTCTACCCCCATGTTTTAGCGCCACTCAGTGGACATTTCTCTTTGAAACTGCGGCGAAACGTGCAGTAAGGTACGTAAAAACGGTGTTGCAGAAATGTACGCAGAAGTACGTATTTTTATGAGACTGGGTTGGTTTCTTTCATTGTCAGGAAATGGACTGGTACTCTTAATGGACCCAAAATTAATAGTAACATATAGCTTTACTAGGAAAGTTGTAATATAATCATGTGTTCTGTTCTTTGTACAAGATTTACTTGGTTATCTAGATTTAGTTGTTGTTGATTTCAGTCAATCCTGGAATGTTTTTTGAAACTCGTCTCAGAGTCATAGCAACAATTCAGTAGTCTAAGCACAATTTGTTCACATAAACAGGAATAGATTGCAGGTCATTAAGCAGAGTCGTAATGAAACTCTGTCTCAAAATTAATAATCAGTGTTGGGGAAAGTTACTTTTAAAAGTAATGCATTACAATATTGTGTTACTCCCTAAAAAAGTAACTCATTACGTTACTTAGTTACTTTTTTATGGAAAGTAATGTTATGTTACTTTTAAGTTACTTTTTAAATCTGGGCAGGGGTTGCTTGTTTGTTTTTAATAAAAAAAAAAAAAGAGGTTATTTTACACATGTAAAAGCCCTTTCACACCAAAAGTGAAATCAATACACCTCAGGCTGAAGGAAATGTAAATTCACATAGAGGGTGCAGCTCAAAACAAATTGCATGAAGAATATGACGCAGGAGAAGAAAGTTCAACACTATTCAGCAATAACGAAAATGAAACACAAATGTGTCATTTTTGCGTATTAGTATGGTTGAATTGGATCATCAAAGATCAGTAGCAAAGGCATTGGTAATAAAATGGGATTAAATACATAAATGATATTTATCTTATTTAACATATTTAATTATTGTTGTACACACAATGCCTCTGCACTTTTTTTCAACATGGCAACTTGAGAGCTGTCAAGTCAATACATGGGGGAAACAAAGTAACTGGGGTTTATTTATTTGAAAAAGTAACTCAGATATTTCCTTCTAAATTAAAAAGTAATGTGTTACATTACTAGTTACTTTAAAAAAGTAATCTGATTATGTTACTCACGTTAGAAGGTCTGACATATGTAATATAATGTATTAAGTGAGGTATGAAGAATAGGGCCCTGAATGAAAAATCATTTTTCATCTGACTTACAGGATATGGCATCTCTGCAGGATACACCAATGGTGGGGCAACCAAGGCACAACAAGGTACATAATAATTCTATTTAGTCAACTTCCTTCTGCTACATTGTCTGTATTGTAAACTGCACTTATAAACTGATTTGGGATTGGTTTTGGTTAGGATATGGAGGATATGCTAATGGAGCTAAGCAACCTAATACAGGTAATATGTTGGATGTTTAAATAAATGTGATTTCACAGTGTAATTATTACAGTGTGGATAATACTGAACTGAGGATATTACACAAATCTAAAGTATTTTTCCCTAATTAGGCTCTTCTCTTCCAAATATGGGGTATCCCAATGGTGGAACCAAGGGACCTAAACCAGGTAAACTTTTTCTGTGTGTAATGCATATTGTGTGTATTTAATTTCAGAATAATTTGAATCTTACATGTGTTTGGTCTGATTTAAAGGATATGGTGCTAAAGCTGGACCCTCAAATGGACAAGGAGCCAAGCCTAATGGTAAATAGCATGTGATTATTATGTGATTTAAAATATTTAAAAATCTAAACAAATTGTAATCTTTAAAATCTGCTTGGATATGCCACCTTCAAAGCCAATGTTATATATATATATACTTAATGCATCAACTGTATTTTTAGTTTAGTTTAATAATCTATATTATTAGTTTAAAAGAGTTCTTTAGTAAGGGTAAAGCACCAAACTTCTGTATTGTAAACTGGGGTAACTGGAGCATCTCTAAAGTGATTTGGGATTGGTTTTGTTCAGGATATGGAGGATATGCTAATGGAGGTGCAGCTACACTCTTAAAAATAAAGGTGCTTCAAAAGGTTCTTCAAGCGATGCCATAGAAGAACCAGGGCCCTAATCCAGGTAAAGTGTGTGTGTGTGTGTGTGTGTAATGCATGGTGTGTTTTCATTTGTCTTATTTGTCCATATCATTTAAATCTTATCTGTTTGGTCTGATTTAAAGGATATGGTGCTAAAGCTGGACCCTCAAATGGACAAGGAGCCAAGCCTAATGGTAAATAGCATGTGATTATTATGTGATTTAAAATATTTAAAAATCTAAACAAATTGTAATCTTTAAAATCTGCTTGGATATGCCACCTTCAAAGCCAATGTAATACATACTTATACATTATATATATATATATATATATATATAAAATTTGTAAGTCGCTTTGGATAACAGCGTCTGCTAAATGACCTAAATAATAATAATATATGCATGCATGTATATGTGTGTGTGTA
>NW_015653519.1:441150-460358 GCF_001515625.1 Sinocyclocheilus rhinocerous | reverse complement strand
AATATTATTGTTATTATTATTGCAGTTGGCTTAGTGGCAGTGTTATTATTGTAAACAAAACATTTTTGTTTAGTAAAATAAAAATTACTTGCATGCCTGGGGAAAATTTTTTTTTCAAAAGGCAACAAATTACATTTACACTCTTAAAAATAAAGGTGCTTAAAAGGTTCTTTACAGCGATGCCATAGAAGAACCATTCAGACAAAGGTTCTTTAAAGAACCATCTCTTTCTTACCTTTTTGTAATCTGAACAACCTTCTTTCGCCACAAAGAACCTTTTGTGAAACAGAAAGGTTCTTCAGATGTTAAAGGTTCTTTATGGAACCATTTAGACAAAAAGGTTCTTCTATGGCATCGTGAAGCACCTTTATTTTTAAGAGTGTAGGCAACCCAATACAGGTAATATATTGAATGTCACCATTTGTATTTAATTTTTTTTTTTTTTTTTACATTTAATTCTATAGAATAATTATTACAGTGTGGATAATACTAAACTCTGAAATAAAATGAGGGTATTACACTGGTTTAAAATATTTTTTCTTTTGTTTTTAAATTAGGCTCTTTTCTTCAAAATATGTGGTATCCCAATGGTGGACCCAAGGGACCTAAGCCAGGTAAACGTTTCGTGTAATTTGTATGTTCTTTTTCCTTTGTCTGATTTTGAATCTTATGTGTTGGGTTTGCATTACAGCATATGGTGCTAAAGCTGGATACTCAAATGGACAAAGAGCCATGCCTAATGGTAAATAGCATGTAATTATTACTATTATAAAACATTACTATAAAACAGTTTTTTTAGTATAACATAAAACATAGTTAGCTCTAAAATCTGTTTGAATAAGCCATGTTCAAAACCACTGTAAAATATATTATATACGCACACCTTTGATTGCACATTGCTGAAGTTTATTGAAAAGAAAAGATTATACAAAACAAACAATCCAGATTACACATATGCATGAGACAAAACAGAATAATAAGAAATGTAACACATGAACCCTGAAGTGAAACTGAATCAAATTCAGGTGATACCTCTCTATGTTGGCTGGATGTATGGTCCATAGCCTTAGATGTTGCAGAATCTCTTCCTAGGAACACTTCCTGGGGTTCTTTTGCTAGGACGTCCATTAGGACTGGGTGCCAGATGATCTGGATGGTATCGATGATGTGGTCTCTAATGAGTGATGGATCCATAATGTCCTTGGCTGCAACCCATGATCTCACCTCTGGACCCTATCCCTCCCAATACATTTGGTATTGCATCTGGTTTCCTCTCCTCTTGAATCCAGGATCTCCCAGGCTAGATAGACTCTAATTTATTATGTTCTGTGATCATTTAGAATGGGTGGTGAGCTACTTTCAACCAGTGCCTCCATTCTTCTAACATAGACTTGTTGGACAAAAGATCCTTATTGCCAACATTGTAGTGTAATTCGGCAAGTGAAAGCTTCCTGGAAAAGAAAGCACAAGGTTGACATTTAGCTGGAGTACCATATCTCTGAGAGAAAACTGCTCCAGTGCCACAATCAGAAGCATCCACTTCAAAAACATAAGGAGAACTTGGATGTTTGCGTATTGGGGCTGTCACGCAAATAGTCTTGATTAGAAAGGTAATAAGAGATGCAATGGTGCTACAATCCCTAATGAATCTTCAGTAAAAATTTCAAGACCAAGAAATCTTTAGAGTTGCTTGACAGCTTTGGGAATTGGCCAATCTGTGATGATTTTACTTTGGTTTGGTTTGGAACTCTCATTTCTCTGCCTTAACATACAACTGGTTAAGTAAATGAGTAAGTACTCTCTTGATATAATGTACATGTTCTTCCTTGGACTGCGAATAAACAAGAATATCAATAATGTACACAGTGACATAATGGTTGAGTAGATGTCTAAAGATTTTATTAATGGACAGCTGGAACAATGATAGGGCACTGGCTACAATGGTATTCATAAGGCACTTTCGCACCGCATAGTTTTAGGAACTTAGTTCTAGGAACTAGCCAGCATGGTGGTTTCACTGGCTTCAATATAAGATATTTTTAGATTAATGAGAAAGAATTTGAGTTCTGAAATGAACAGAATGTTTTTTTTTATAGTACAATGACCTCTTATATGTGAAAAGATCAAGGAAATTTTGGTTTCTCAGTTCATAAATTATTTTTCTCTAATTAGGCTCTTCTCTTCAAAATATGGGGTATCCCAATGGTGGAGCCAAAGGACCTAAACCAGGTAAACTTTGTGTGTGTGTAATGGATGTGTATTTCTTTTTCCTTTGTCTAATTTGTTCATGTCATTTGAATCTTATTTGTATTGGCTCTTCTTCAAAAGGATATGGTGCTAAAGCTGGACCCTCAAATGGACAAGAGGCCAAGCCTAATGGTAAATAGCATGTGATTATTACTATTATAAAACATAATTTTTGGCTCTAACATCAGGTTTAATATGTTGCATTCAAAGCCACATGATATAACTTCATGATATAAACACATCTTCGATTGCACATTAATTGAATTCTGCATTAATACGCCAAATGTAGTGTAGCCCCAGTTTGATAATCTGTATTATTAGTGGAGGAGTTGTTTAGTAAGGGTGAAGCACTAAAGTTCCAATATTGTAAGCTGAAGTAACTGGAGCACCTCTAAACTGATTTGGGATTGGTATTGTTCAGAATATGAAGCATATCCTAATGGAGGTGCAGCTAAGCCACCTAATACTACCTGAATATATTGGATGTCACCAGGAATTTTGTATATATTTGATTCTACAGTGTAATTATTACAATATTTGAAGTACTGAATTCTGAAAAGAAGTGAGGATAGTCAAAAGTATTTTTTTTCTTATTAGGCTCTTCACTTCAAAATATGGGGTATCCCAATGGTGGAACCAAGGGCCCTAATCCAGGTAAAGTGTGTGTGTGTGTGTAATGCATGGTGTGTTTTCATTTGTCTTATTTGTCCATATCATTTAAATCTTATCTGTTTGGTCTGATTTAAAGGATATGGTGCTAAAGCTGGACCCTCAAATGGACAAGGAGCCAAGCCTAATGGTAAATAGCATGTGATCATTACTTTTAGAAAACATAGTTTTTGGCTTTAAAATAAAATTTGATATGCCACATACAAGTCCACTGTGAAATATAGGCTAGGATATACTATACACACATCTTTGCACATTTATTGAATTCTGTGTTAATACACCAATTGTAGTGTAGCCCTATTTATATTAATAATGTACATTATGGGTGGACAAGTTCTTTGATGGGGTAAAGCAGGGTCTGTTTTGGGTCTGTATTGTAAACTGGAGCATCTCGGGCTGATTTGGGATTGATTTTGTTCAGGATATGGAGGTTATGCTAACGGAGGTGTAGCTAAGCAACCTAATACAGGTAATATATTGGATATCACCAACTTTGTGAAAAGAACTAGGATATTACACTGGTCTAAAATATTTTTTTTCTCTAATTAGACTCTTCTCTTCAAAATATGGGGTATCCCAATGGTGGAGCCAAAGGACCTAAACCAGGTAAACTTTGTGTGTGTGTAATGGATGTGTATTTCTTTTTTCTTTGTCTAATTTGTTCATTTGAATCTTATTTGTATTGGCTCTTCTTCAAAAGGATATGGTGCTAAAGCTGGACCCTCAAATGGACAAGAGGCCAAGCCTAATGGTAAATAGCATTTGATTATTACTATTATAAAACATAATTTTTGGCTCTAACATCAGGTTTAATATGCTGCATTCAAAGCCACATGATATAACTACATGATATAAACACATCTTCGATTGCACATTAATTGAATTCTGCATTAATACGCCAAATGTAGTGAAGCCCCAGTTTGATAATCTGTATTATTAGTGGAGGAGTTGTTTAGTAAGGGTGAAGCACTAAAGTTCCTATATTGTAAACTGAAGTAACTGGAGCACCTCTAAACTGATTTGGGATTGGTATTGTTCAGAATATGGAGCATAGCCTAATGGAGGTGCAGCTAAGCCACGTAATACTACCCGAATATATTTGACGTCACCAGGAATTTTGTATATATTTGATTCTACGGTGTAATTATTACAATATTGGAAGTACTGAATTCTGAAAAGAAGTGAGGATAGTCAAAAGTATTTTTTCTCTTGTTAGGCTCTTCACTTCAAAATATGGGGTATCCCAATGGTGGAACCAAAGGCCCTAATCCAGGTAAATTGTGTGTGTGTGTGTGTGTGGAATGCATGGTGTGTTTTCATTTGTCTTATTCTTCCATATCATTTAAATCGTATCTGTTTGGTCTGATTTAAAGGATATGGTGCTAAAGCTGGACCCTCAAATGGACAAGGAGCCAAGCCTAATGTTAAATAGCATGTGATCATTACTTTTAGAAAACATAGTTTTTGACTTTAAAATAAGATTTGATATGCCACATACAAGTCCACTGTGAAATATAGGCTAGGATATACTATACACACATCTTTGCACATTTATTGAATTCTGTGTTAATACACCAATTGTAGTGTAGCCCTATTTATATTAATAATGTACATTATGGGTGGACAAGTTCTTTGATGGGGTAAAGCAGGGTCTGTTTTGGGTCTGTATTGTAAACTGAAGTAACTGGAGTACCTCTGGGCTAATTTGGGATTGATTTTGTTCAGGATATGGAGGTTATGCTAACGGAGGTGCAGCTAAGCAACCTAATACAGGTAATATATTGGATGTCACCAACTTTGTGAAAAGAACTGGGATATTACACTGGTCTAAAGTATTTTTTTCTCTAATTAGGCTCTTCTCTTCAAAATATGGGGTATCCCAATGGGGGAACCAAAGGACTTAAACCAGGTAAACATTTTTTTCTGTTATGCATACGGTATTACTTTTTCCTTTGTCTAATTTTTCCATATCATTTGAATCCAGTTCAGTCTTCTTCAATGAGTATGGTGTTAAAGCTGGACTTCCAAAAGAGCAAGGAGCCAAGCTTAATGCTAAATATCATATGATTATAAAACATATAGTTTAGGGCTCTAAAATATAGTTTGATAGGCCATGTTAAAGCCACTGTAAAATATGATATATGCACACCTTTGATTGCACCTTAATTGAATTCTATATTAATACACCAACTGTAGTGTAGCCCCATTTAAATTAATAATCTATATTATTGATGGAGGAATTGTTTATTAGGAATAAAACACTGATTTGGGATTGGTTTTGTTCAGGATATGGAGGATATGCTAACGGAGGAGCAGCTAGGCAACCTAACACAGGTAGTACATTAGATGTCACCAGCTTTTTATCCAGCTTTTATAAATTTGTTTCTACAGTGTCATTATTACATTGTGGTTAATACTGAATTCTGAAAGTAACTCAGGATATTACACTGGTCTGAAGTATGTTTCTCTAATTAGGCTCTTTTCAAAATATGGGGTATCCCAATGGTGGAACCAAGGGACCTAAACCAGGTAAACTTTTTTTTCTGTGTAATGCTAATGCATGTGGTATTTTTTTTCTTTGTCTCATTTTTCAATATCATTTGAATCCTGTGTGTTGGGTCTTCTTCACTGAATACGGTGCTAACGCTGGACTTTCAAATGGACAAGGAGCCAAGCTTAATAGCAAATATCATGTGATTACTCTTATAAAATATATAAATATAAAATATACAGTTTGAGGTTCTGAAATATCGTTTGATAGGCCAAGCCACTGTGAAAATTATATGCACACCTTTGATTGCACATTAATTGAATTCTATATTGATACACCAACTGTAGCGTAGCCCCATTTAGATTAATAATCTTTATAATTGGTGGAGTTGTTTATTAGGAGTAAAACACTAAACATCTTTATTGTAAATTTAAGTAACCGAATCACCTCTTAACTGATTTGGGGTTTTGTTCAGGATATGGAGGATATGCTAATGGAGGAGCAGCTAGGCAACCTAATACAGGTAATATATTGGATGTCATCAATTTTTTTTGTTAAATTAATTAGATTCTACAGTAAAGTGTAATTATTACATTGTGGATAATACTGAATTCTGAAAAGAACTGTGGATATTACACTTGTCTGAAGTATTTCTCTCTAATTAGGCTCTTTTCTTCAAAATATGGGTTATCCCAATGGTGGAACCAAGGGACCTAAACCAGGTAAACGTTGTGTAGTTATGCGTATGGTGTGTATTTCTTTTTCCTTCGTCTTATTTTTCCATATCATTTGAATGTATGTTGGTTCTGCTTTAGGATATGGTGCTAAAGCTGGACCCTCAATTGGACAAGGAGCCAAGCCTGGTAAATAGCATGTGATTATTACTATTATAAAACATATATGTATCCTTGGACAACAAAACCAGTCATAAGTAGCATGGGTATATTTGAAGCATTAGCCAACAATACACTGTATGGATCAAAATGATCGATTATTCTTTTATGGCACAAATCATTAGGATATTAAGAAAAAGATCATGTCCCATGAAGATATTTTATACATTTCCTACCATAAACATATCAAAATTTTATATTTGATTAGCAATATGCATTGCTAAGAACTTAATTTGGAAGATTTTTTTGCACCCTCAGATTCCAGATTTTCAAATAGTTGTATCTCAGGCAAATCTTGTCCTATCCTAATAAACCATACATCAATGGAAAGCTTAGTTACTCGTATTTAGCTTTCAGATGATGTATAAATCTCAGTTTCAAAAAATTGACCCTTATGACTGGTTTTGTGGTCCAGGGTCACATATTGACTCTAAAAACAGTTTGAATAAGCTATTTTCAAAGTGTACGATAAAATGTACGATATACACACCGTTGATTGCATGTTAATTGATTTTTTTAAATATTCCAATTAGGGTTGCACGATTAATCGAATGCGATTGTCATGCGCATTTTGTTAGTAAAGCCGATTCTGTAATCAGCAGGAAATCATCATCACGTGCTTTCAGATGGAGCAGAATTTACTACACATAGTTCACTGACAAGTTACGCAAAAAAATCGCAGACGATTTTATTGCGCGATTATGAAATCGAAGAAATCGTTCGCGATAATGACAGCTGTTTGCATAGCTTCTCAGTGAACTACGGCTCTGTGTAGTAAATGCTGCTCCATCTGAAAGCATGTGAAAATACCACATTTAATAACACATTTTAGCTTTCAGATGATGTATAAATCTCAGTTTCAAAAAATTGACCCTTATGACTGGTTTTGTGGTCCAGGGTCACATATTGACTCTAAAAACAGTTTGAATAAGCTATTTTCAAAGTGTACGATAAAATGTACGATATACACACCGTTGATTGCATGTTAATTGATTTTTTTAAATATTCCAATGCATGACAATCGCAGCTTCTGTCGAATCGCGATCTCGATTCCATTTCAATTTATCGTGCAGCCCTAACTCCAATTGTAGTGTAGCCCCATTTAGATTAATAAACAATGTTACTGGTGGAGGAGTTGATTATTAGCAGTAAAGCAGGTCTGTAGGCACCTCTTGTGTCCGTTGTGATTTTTAATGTTTTGCCTTTTTTCCAGTGTGTGCAGAATTTTACAGTTCATTTTTGGATAGCTGCATTAGGTCCAGTTTTAAATAAACTCTACATCATCTAAAGTAAAACCTTCATTCATATCTACACTCTTATGATCTATAGGTTACGGTGTTCCTGGACATATGTCAGAAGGACCTTATAAAGCAGCTAATTCAGGTAAATCATTATTATTGAGAGTACTTTAAGTAATTTTATCTACTACTACCACATGACACGGATAATTGTAGTTTTATAACCTGTCATACATGTATGTCTCTGCATGTGAATTTGTCATATTGGGTTGTGTAAGTGTGTAGTAAAACTGCTTTGGCTTCTAGGATATATGCCTGTAACAGCTGGGAAAGAGGGTGTTCCCAGTGGAAAAGGACCTAAAGGGGAGATTTTAAGCCCTGAAGCATCAAGTCATCTCCCACTAACATCTAACACCAAGGGTGTTTTACCACTAGCTGAGCGTGTGCCAAATACAGGATTGCTTCCAGAACAAACTAAAGACCTTCCACCACTCCTGCAACAAACGAAAGGACAAAATCTTAATGCACCACTTCAACAGGGCAAAGTCGGGAACTCTATGGGACCTCAGCCTGCTCCAAAGCCATTTATGCAAGGTCCAGGATTTTATAAACCTAGTAAAGCTTATAAACCACCCACACCTGTAATTCCACAAAACAAAGCTTCAAAGCCAGCTGCACCAGCAATCCCTCAAGCAATTCCTGCACCAGAATCAGCTCCTATTCCTCAGACGAGTTATCCTCAAACATCACAGACAGCTGCACTAGAGCAGGGACAAGTGCTGTCACAGGAACAAACCGTCACTCCAGTGATACCACAGCCAATTACGCCACAAGGCAGTATTTCTTCACAGGTGCCTCTGGTGCCAAATGCAGCTGTTCCTCAAATAACTCCAGAGATGCAACAAACCAAGATTCAGTCAAACCCAGCTTTGCCTCAAATGAAGAATCCATCAACAACAAATCCTGGTAAACCTCTATAGTACTGATTTAGTACAATGTGCTGATTTACCTTCCACCACTAAAGTGCAACAACAGATCTTTAAAGATTTGACTGCACTCTTTAAAAATAAATAAATAAATCTGCTTTGAAAAGATTCATAGATCTTAAAGGTTCTTTGTGGAACCACAGATGGAAATAAAAAAGCTTTATTTTTAAGAGTGTAGAGAGATTTAATAATTTTTAAAAAAAAGAATTTATTTTGGAAGCCTTTTACAAACAATATGTTTTGTAATACATTATGCAAGTGGGTCTTCACTTCACATTTTAACAACTCTGTTAGTGATATTAGGGCATCTTCCATTTATAAGTCAGTTTTAGTTTTATTTATAACTTGTTTGTGAGTAATAAACCAAAGTTTTGGTTTATTACAAAATATTTAAATGTTGAAATTTATATATTATTATTTTTTAGATTGTGGACCTGGTGGACGACCTAATGGACAATGGGTCAAACTTCCAAGTCCTGGTGAGCTCTAATTCTTTTCCACTTGTTTGTTGTCATATAAATGATTTAAAAAACTGACCAAACTCATGGGATGCTTACCAAAAGCTTGATGTTTAAAAGGCACAATTAAATATAAATAAAATAATTTTAAAGTTTAGTCTTTTAGCTTTGACTCCTTAATTTTTATGAAGAAAGCAGTCAGACTAAAACTAAAAATGTGTTTTGCAGGTTCAGGGTACCCCAACGGAAAAGGAGAAGTGTCATCTCAACCAGGTACATTAAAATAAATATTAACTGTGCATCCATGCATCCAGTACATAGCATTTTATTACAAAGGATACAACGTTACTTTGGGGGGGGGCCTATATAACTGTTTACGCCTATACAACAAAACAAAAGGAGTACATATTAGATTTCTTTATGTTGTGCATAAGATTATTGTCTTAATTCTGTCCCTATGCTTTGGAGCAGGTGGTTATCCAGCTCATGGCATTAACAATGGCTACAAAGCAGGTAAATTATTTCAAAACATATTTTATTGTAATTTACTTGACTTATTATTTGGCTTCAGCTTTATAATTTCTTTCTTTATTATTATTATTTTTTTAAACAATTGTAGATCAAGCTACTTGTCTAAAAGTGATTTTTTTCTTTTTCTGTCGTTACTCTACAGGTTATGAAGGATATGGAAACAAATTCAATAAGCCAGGTAGGAATACCCTACTTCATGGATATTTCTTATATCCGTTGTGGAGATAGACACAATTCACATGTACATTTAATAAATATTTCATCTGATGTCTTTATATGCTGGGGTGTCACTAGTCCGAGATTTAGCCTATTAGTGCAATATCATATCCATGCTACCTACAAGTAAATAAATAATGGAGTAAATCCTTCAAACCAGTGTTATTTTGTCCACATTTTTACAATTTGGATATTAATGCTTTTATCATGTTTTGCTTGTAAATAAATACTAAAAATTAGTAATCATACAGATATCAATGACATATGACTTTTTGATCAAATGGTATTGTTTTATTTACCTGTTTAATTGAATGTGTTTGTAGTTGTTATTTTTTCATTCATTCATTCATTTACATTCTGATAGCTGGACCACAAGGTGGGCAGCCAATGGGATTCGGATCTAAGGGAAAAGCTCAAGCAAAATATGGTTAGTCTGAGAACAACCCTATGTGCTAATTTCATAAGAACTCATCAAATAGTGTCCATTTGCGGCACATTGTCCTTTGCTCAGTTTTCATAACTGCAGTTTTATTTTGTCAGGAATTGGTGGACTTCCATTTGGTTCCCATAGAGGATATCAAACCAACCCCTCTGGACAATATGGCATGTTATCATCTTCATATTGTAATATTTAGGGTTAATGTTGACCGTAGCAGCAGCCCTAAATGGACAAACTGATTTATGCGTCTTTCCTATAGATAATGAAGGACAGCGCTATGGAGCCAAACCCTACAATCCTCAAGCACTGGGAAAACACGGTAAAGATTTCATTAAATGCTTTGATATTTCCCTACAATTTTTTGTTATTTATTTGCACTAAAATGTATGTAGTTGTGAAATAATATTAAACGTCAAATAAATAAGTGATGGAACGCCTAGCCCTTGCATCTTAAAACATTATCTAAAATGCTGTTTAATACGTATTGTTTTTCTTTATCTAACACCACTGTACTCTGACCCCAAAATAGGATATGGTAGTTTACCGTACAACTCTCAACCTCTTCTACCGGAATCTGTTGCCAAATCATCCGGTAAATATGGCGAGTTAAAAAAGCATTTTGACTAGTCATACAGCGCATCTGTTTTTGAAGGTATTTTAAAATACGAGTTTCTGTATTTTCAGACTTTGGAGGGTTACCCTACAATGGTCAGCCGCTTGGATATGGTGGTGACAAGTCGTCTGGAAAATATGGTGATTATTTTTTATTTATTATTATTATTGTATTATGTTATTTCTACAAATTCTAAAAGTGAATATATTTTACTGTAATACTCTCTCAGGACAAAAGGGTCTTCATTATGGTGGTCAGCCATTTGATCTCAGGCCTGATGCTATATCTAGGAAATATGGTAAAAGCTGATTTTTTTGTACAGATAGTTGCACGACAATGCCAACAATATAAATAAATATATATATATATATATATATATATATATATTGTACTGATAAGTACGTCCCTACTCTCCACTTTCTGTAGGTTCTCCAGAATCCTTGTATAATCCAGAATCTCTCAGTGGCGATGCCAAATCAGCTAAATATGGTGCCACTTGTTTCTTTATTCATTCATACTAGTTTAAAGATCCTGTTTATCATTCCTCTGTACGTGAATCATGTCAAACAGCATACAGTTAGGCTAATAATTGTTTTGTACTGACCATGGTAAAATCACTGTAATACACAGTATGTAATGCGTGATATTCTGACTTTGTTTACATGGCCTTCAGGTAATCCAGCAGTGTCATATGAGCTCCTCGGCCCTGTGACTGATGGCCAATCTGTTGAAGGTATATACATAATCTTTTTAGTAATTGTTAATCAAGCAAGAACTATTGGAATACTGTGTTGTAATTATATTATTGTCTATTGTTTAATGAAGAAAATACAAGATTGGTCATTTGAATTTACTGTGAGCTCATGAAAGTTATAATCTTTTCATCCTTTTTTTAAACAGAAAACAGAAGCCTGGATGTTTTGCACCAAGGTCCTGAGATTGATGGACAGAAATCCATTGACCAGTTTGGTTAGTCATGTTTGTCTATGCTCTTTCAGATATGTGTATCTCCGTTCAAGTAAGTTTTTACTCGCATCTGACAGAAGCACATATGTAAACATACAAAATGTGCTTCTATTGTCCTCTTTTGTAAGTCGCTTTGGAAAAAAGCATCTGCTAAATGATTAAATATAAATTAAATGCAAACACAAAAATCCATGTGAGATCCAGGAATTTTCATTCTGAGCCACATCCAAATGTAGTTTTAAATCAGATACATATCCGATATCTGGACATTTTTTGACCGTTTTTTATTCAGGAGATGGAGAGGTTCCACCCCATCCTGATACTCCAGGAGCTGGAGAGGCGAATGCACAATCCATAAACAAATACGGTACAAGCATTTGTTATCTACATGAATGCAGTGTATAAATATGCATATAAATATTTCTCACATTTCACCCTCTTTGTTTAAGGAATGGGTGATTATACCGATGGAAGAGTACAGCCAGAAGGTAAAAAATGTTTCTATGAATGTTATACATTCAGTATCTACCGACTTATTTTTTTGCCCCCTTGTCTTGATTTTCCATTCATTTCCAGCCCTTGCCCCATATTATTCTATTCCAAATAAATTGATAAGTCAAATCCAATCATTCTACCAATTTTCTTTCTTGACTGCCCTGCAGTTGTCTCTTTCCCTGGTGTTCCCACTGTGGGCCCCGCTCCTCACATCCCTGCTGTCACCTCATTTGACACCACACTGGACGGTTCCTCCCTGGCCCCTGTCTCTGTGCCTGATGTGTCTGCTGTTTCTGAGGTGCCTTTCTCACCCACATTCTCTCAGCCTGAGCTGCCCACTCTAAAGCAGCAGCCAGCACCACCACAACAGATTCACATCCAGCAGCACCTCAAGTTCCACTTCCACCCACAGGGCAACTCCCAGACAGGTATAATGCTAATAGATGCACACTTGGGATTACACATTCTAAATTGTGTTGATTTGCAATTGATAACAGCTTGACTATCAAACTATATTCATTTTTCAGAATAATTTCTTATTGCCATTATTATAAATATGCAACTATTTGAATATCAATTATTTATCACATTACTTAACGCTTTCCAACAATTGAATGCACAATGTTTTTTCTATCAAAATAAAACTAAAAATGTAAATTTAGCATCATTTCCAAACTTTGTGCATTAAAAGTTGGTTCTTTTTAACAGGAAAGGAAGGCAAATACAAATTGAATGGTTTCTTTGGAAATAAATACCAAGGCATGGATAATACATATATACATTTAACATGAATAAAAATTTAATCATTTGAATAATAGCAATGTGGCACTTTTTCCAACTCATACCTCTGTTTCTTTTCTTAGGATGATTTGGAAGTGGAAGTTCATATTGCAAAAATGTGGATCTTCACTTGATTTCTCTTTACACTTAATGTTTCTGTGAATGTTGTACATTTTCTATGGTTTTATTTGAGTCTTTTGTTCTCCTTAACCTCTAGTTTTGTTTTTTAATGTTTGTTACCCTGCTTGAAATTAAATAGCTGGCTGTAAAAATAACGACATATTAGTTTATAAATCATTATAGCTTATGCATCTTTCTTGTCATTGTTCGTTTAAATTCCATATTTGTCCATAATTTTGGAATACAAAAATGTATTTTATGTTTTATGTAATTTTCATTTCAATGTAGATGCGTGTTATTTTGTTTCTAGAACTCATTGTTATTTATTTCTTTTTAATTTCCTGTGGCAATGCCATGTATGTTTTGAATAAATACAAATAAACTCTAAATCTAAGCTTTGTTTAAATCTTTGAAGCTTTCCTTGGACTTCATAGCACCAAAAGATATACTAGGTTCATCATATCGACAGTTTAATATGAAATAAAAAGCATGTGTTGCAGTCTGCCAGTAGGCTATAGCGTTTGTACTTAAGGAACTGTAATCTTCCATGAGCTGACCTCTGCGGAGTCTGCCTGCTGATTGGCTAAGACACTAAGTAGCAGTAAATTGGCCCACAGCTTCTTTGCAAGCAACAAGTTGCTGCAGTTCTACACGTGAGTATTTCTGAGACTGGGTATATGGTGCCAGAAAGTTACAACTTTTGCTAACGTTCTTAGAAACTATGTATTTATAGCTTGATTTAAAGCATTTGAAGAGACTACAGACTTTCCTCCCAAGGGAAGGTGAGGAAGGTGGTCAAGGATACCTGAGCATATTTTACATTTTCTGCAATGGATTATTTTACTGGGCCAAAACTTCTGGATTTTAAGAATTCACCGCCACATCTTCAGTTCAACAAGTATGTCCTGACAGGATACCGGCCTATATCCACTTACAGAGACTGTCTGCGAAGTTTGTTCTATCTGCACAATGAATTTGGGAACATCTATACACATAGTATGAAAAATATCCTCCATAATTTGTACTGTAACATCTGGAATTTGTTTAACATACTATCTGCTGTAAAGCAAGGGAGTTGTAAATGAATTATGTGGTTGTAAAAAATTAATTTAGAATGCCTGCATTATTCCACTAATGGGAAACAAGGAAATCCAGTGATTGTCTTAAAGAGGAGGAGAACCTTCTGAAAATGTAATTTAGGGCTACTTTCTCCACTATTCACCCAGTGACACTCTTCAGAAGGGTCTGTAAATAGCATTACATGAGATTACATCTAATCCTCGTTAGGGAATTGCTGTCTTGGAAGTGATGCTGTGTAATTGCTGTGATTGGTAAAAGTGCAGTAAAGATTCTATAGACCAATATTTTGGAAGTTTTTGGAAAAAAAAAACATTTAATAGATTTTCTTTGGAATTTTTTTAGGCATGTCTCAATGTTAAAAAGTCATGTTAACCCTGAAGCCTACTGTATCATATCTGATACACAAATTTCATAATCTACTACATGCCTTCTGTTATCTGATTGATAGTTTTTAGCAAGTAAAAAAAACAAAAAAAAAAACATTATTTTAGTGTAGTTCTAAAAACGTCTCCATTCAGGTCGTGGTACATGTGTCTTTTTGCTGTGAAATCCTTATAAAGTAAACTTAAAAATAACTTTTATATTGTTAGTAATATTACAAGATGAACACTTACTGGACTGAAGCAACTTAAGATATCCCTGATTATCCATACATTTTTAATCATTTTAAAATGTATCAAATATGATACATCAGGCTGAGGAATGTTTAAGTCTACATTTCTCAATTATTGAGCTCCATATTCTATTAAATCATACTGTATAAGCCAAAAAAGCCTGATGTATCAAGTTCACTATATGGTCAAAATTATTGGGACTCCTGACTCATACACCAAGAAGGATTTTATAACATCTTACACTCTTTTGGGAAGGCTTTCCACAAGATTTCGAGATTGTGTTTTATGCATTTGTGAGGTCAGGGCAGGCATTGATATTGGATGAGAAAGCCTAGCTTGCAATCTCCATTTCAGTTCATCCCAAAGGTGTTGAAGGGGTTGAGGTCACGGCTCTGTGTGGACCAGTCAAGTTTTTCCACCGCAAACTCATCCATGTCTTTTTAGACCTTGCTTTGTGCAGTCATGCTGAAATAGAAAAGGGCTTTCCCCAAACGGTTCCCAGAAGCATGACATTGTGCAATATATCTTGGTATGCTGAAGCATTAAGATTTCCCTTCACTGGAAGTAAGAGGCTTAGACCAACCCCTGAAAAACAGCCCCATTCAATTTTCCCTTCTCCACCAAACTTTACAGGTAACATTCTACTAGAATCCACCAAACCCAGAGTCACCCATCAAACTGGCAAACAGAAAAGCATGAGTCATTATCCACAGAACACGTTTCCTCTGCTTCAAAGTCTACTTCTTTCAACGCTTGGCATTGTAGGCTACTTGTTGATACAAGGCCTGCATGTAGTTGCTCAGTTATGGAAATCCATTCCATGAAGCTCCCATCTTTTTTCTTTTCTGATATTAATGCCAGTGGAAGTTTGGAACTCTTCAGTTATTGCATTAGAAACGTTTATGCACCATGCTCCTCAGCACCCGGTCACCCCACTCTGGACTTGACCGTGGAATATATATAGCAGGGATAAAATTTCACAAACGTTTGCAAATTGTGGAATCCTATTGCAGTAGCACAGGATATAACTGGAATATTATCAAGAAATGTGTACTATTCCGTAATCAGTACTTCTCCCATTTACAGGGGATGTTTGGTTGAAAACACTAGTATTAAGAAAATGTTGGTGAACACATTTGGCTTGCTCGTTGTATCAACTCTTACCACAATTATTAATTTCACTCATATCAAACCAGTCTCATATTGTAGCACATTCTCTTCTCTGTGTTTTGTCCATCAGGTATTCCCTTCATCTGCTTTTTGCTGTTTTTGCCTTTGAGTATCCCATGGGCTGAAGTTGATGAGTGGTGGATAGGAGTGGTGCATTATTTGGCTTGTCTGTCTCCCACTGTTTTTTCAGTCTTCTATCATCTCTTCATGAACCATGAGGGTGGAGCGTCTATTTATGACACACTGCTGTGCTTCGACATGTTTGGTGTCTGTCTCGTCAACACTCTAGGTAAGATACGAAATTTAGGACTAGGACAGAGATTACTGTAATATACACTACATTGATGAGCCATTAAAAAATATGGTTTCTTACACAGATATATTCATGCAATACAGCTACGTAAATATCTATCCATCATTTATATGTTTTCCAAACAGCTTGTCCTATGTAGGGTCGCAGGGATGCTGAAGCCTATCCCATCATCTCTGGCTGAAGGTAGGGAAACTCCCTGGACAGTTATGAATATGAATCAGTTATATATGAATCAACTACAATTTTGAAGATATTTTCTTCTATATTGTGACATGTATACCCAGGTGAAAAAGAAATATATTTAAATTGTGCTTTTTCAGACATACGTGCAATTTAAGTGTATTTCTTAAAATACATTTAAAATGTCCTTTTGATACTTCATGAACTACAGTTAGAGTATATTTGAAGCATCGTTAATTTCAAGTATATTTTTAATACATTTAATACTACGTCTTTTTCATTTGTAAATATACAAGTGCATGTAACCAGAGAAGAAGCCTGTTGTTTTCACCAGGATATGAATGATAATTCATATATATATTAAAAATAAAATTTTCATGATACAGTACTCACAATATAAACACTTGCATGTTTATAACATGCATTTAGAAAATAGTTTGCTTTTTCATTTCATGCTGACTTTTAACATGACTTCAGATTACATATAACCTAAATTTTAAGAAAATGAATATATGCCACAAGTATGAAACCTATTATGGACTTTTACAGTACACTGTAGATTTTAAATACATTTTCTCATTCATGGTATTGCATGAATATACAAAGTTAGCATTTGTATTTCAAGAGGGGGCCTCGAAATCGCATTCTGAGGGAGAATCACCTTCGGTCACAATTGCATTCTTGTGGCATCAACACTGCTGGGGAAAAAATGAAAGAAAAAAAAAGAAAAAAGCTAAACCAGCCTAAGCTGGTTGGTTGGTTTTAGCTGGTCTTCCAGCCTGCTCATAGCTGGTTTGCAGGCTAGGTTTTAGAGGGCTTTTGACCACTTCTGGTTGGGAGACTAGCTGACCAACCAACTAAAACCAGCTTGACCAGCTCAGCCAGGCTGGGAGACCAGCTAAGACCAGCCAAACTACTTAGGCTGGTTTTAGCCGGGGTTTTTTTTCTTCCAACAGGGGACACTGATTTTTGCTTCTTTCAAGGGCCAGGGTCCAATGATTTCCATGTACTTTTCTTTTTGCAGGTGCTCTGCCAATCATTCACATAACTTTGTTGTGTTACCCATCCTCCCGCCGTGTGGCGATGTTGGCATATCTCCTCCTCTCTGGCTGCGGTGTTCACTGCGCTGTCACTGCACAGAGTAACGTGCACCGCCTGCAATCTTTCGCTTGGCAGGTGATGTTCCGCTTCATTCTCTTTATTTTGCATCTGACTGGGGCAGGCAGAGGAAGCCCCGCTTCCCTTCGCCTCTACCTCACCATGGATACTCTTGCGTTGCTAGGAGGACTAGTCAATATTTTCCGCCTGCCAGAGCGCTTCAGCCCTGGGCGGTTTGACTACTGGTTTAATAGTCACCAGATTATGCACATCATGGTCATCCTGTCCATTATGTACTTACACTGGGGGATGCTGGAGGATTTAACATGGTTAAAGGGTTATCACTGTCCCGGTGAATAAACTTCCAGACTGATACGTCGTTTTCATTATTGTAAAACCCAAAGTGTGAGGGTACTATGGTAAAGTGGTGATATCAGTTGTTAATGCCATGGTACTTTCTTTGAAATACATTATAGCTACCAAGTGGCATGAATTTGCACTACAGATGTTAATTGCACACAACCTTGGATGTCAACAACAAAAGATAGGGAAGGAGTCTGTTAGCTTTTAAAGGTTGATAATCTAATATTTTACTATTTTATGCAAGCACAATCATATGGTTAGTTGCACTGTACACTATTTGTACTTGGCACTAATTGTCCTGCTGTCTGCCATATTAAGACAGACAACCCATTTTAGAAATGAGAAACAGAATACCATGGTACAAATCCTTAAAAAAGTAAAGCTTTTGTGAGTGCTCTTCAAAAAGGTGTACAATTTTTGTTTCTTGAAAACTTTCTTTGGTGATGTTTTTGTCAAAATATTGAATAATGAAATGTGAAATAATGCACTTTATCCTTTGGAAGTGATATAATGCACTTAAGTTTCGGAAATCAGATCCAGATGTTTTTATTCTGGATGGCACTACTGTTAACAAATCTGGTGCTTTCTATTTACATGGTGCTACCTATGAGCAAATTTGAAATGTATATCAGCATAAAATATTACTTGAATTAAACAAGCTGGACTTGAAGGTCTTTGAAAGTCTTTCTCTGTAAATCACTGAAGTATACCATCTGGGCACTAGGGGTTGCACCGACTAGTCGACTTCAATGCTCTGCCATGACGCTTTAAGCTTGACGTCGACTAGTCGCTGGTCCTATAGGGGGCGTAACAGGATAAGAAATCTTTTGGCGCTTTTCCACTGCATGGTACGGCACGGTACGGCTCGGTACGGTTCACTTTTGGGGGGTTTTCCACTGGGTACAGTACCTGGTACCTGGTACTTTTTTTAGTACCACCTCGGTTTGGTTCCAAGCGTACCGTACCGTTACCAAAACGTGACGTATAAACTCTGCTGATCACGGATTGGCCGGAGAGAATCGTCACTACCTGCGTCACTGAACTTGCGACACAAACACAAAAGAAGCGCTAGATTTAAATCAGCTCAGCCAGCGAAGGATCAAACGCAACTGTTTTGAACAGTGCACCTTTTTTTAACAACCAAAAAGTGGCTGTTCCCCCTGTTGAGGAAGAACAGACGTTCCTCTCGTTGATAACAGAGGAGCGGATCCAGCGAGAGCTTGATGGGGCGACGCGGAATGAAAAAGT
>NW_015653519.1:432244-441120 GCF_001515625.1 Sinocyclocheilus rhinocerous | reverse complement strand
AGGCGCCACAACTATAACGACATGTGAATAATCCCGCCCACTCTAAAGCGGTACTAAACTGCAGTGGAAACGCAAACCGAGCCGAACCGAGCCGTGCCGTACCGTACTGAGCCGTACCACGCAGTGGAAAAGCGCCATTTGAAGGACTTCTTCCACATTTACGCTCCGTTTCCAATCAGTTCAAATGACCCGACTAGTCGACTTCGACTCGACTTTCATCACATAAAAGTCGACTTCAAAAAATCAGAAGTCGTTCAACCCCTACTGGGCACACGTGGGGAAATCTGTTTACATTTTGAGAGTATGCATTTATATTTTCAATTTTTAACACTGTAAAATTTGACAACACATTGAAAAAAAATAATAAAATAAAGTGGTACCCGAGCCATATGTAGAGATCGGAGTATCTGCTCTTTTAACACCTTAGCATCATGGTGGTGACACTTTCACAGGAGGCTGACAGTCAAATTCATCCTCATGGCATGTGCATAAAACGAAAAATGTGCTATAAACATAACATACACTGTTGAAAGCACAAAATAATGATGTCAACTACTCACACATTCCTTTAAACAAAAAAGACGTCCGTTGGACCATGATTTTATCCCAGTGACAGCTACACAAATATTTTATGTTCAGTAAACATGACTAAATTCAGATGTAATTTGAGGTTTAGTGTTAATTCATGGATGTTATAAGAAATTACTCAACGTTGGAGTCGCTTTAAGCCCAGTTTAAGTATACTTCAGTTTTGACACAAATGCTAAAATGCAGCCAAATGCACTATTCTGTTACACCAAATACACAAAATAATGATCTTTAAAAAAGCATCATATGACCCCTTTAAAGTATACTCCAACTGATCCAAGTGAACACAAACTGTCGACACATGCCCACTAGAAGGTATCTTCTTTGTCCACTGTCTGTGCTATTAGCCTGCTACTGTAGTGAAACTGCAACTACGTGTATAGATTATTATAGAAATAAATTAATTTGTGAGAGATGTCTTATTTAAACATTTTCATGGCAACGCGTTTATTGTGATGAGAGCTTACTGTCATGACAGCTGATGTGTTCAAGTCCTCCTGGGAAGTTGATATTTACGAGCTGGGAAGTAGTAATTACCATGTCTGGTGCAATCAAGTCACTTTGGCCGGTGCAATATAGCAATGAACCTTATCTTCAAAAAAATTAAGCAAGATTTTTTAACTCTACTTCTACAAAATGCTGAATGAAGAATGTACATCAGGTGTATTTTTGCTTTTTTAAGGTCTTATTCAATTATGAAGATGCTGTAAACTGAATATTATATATTCTATTGTAATTGCACAGTACAATCATATTTTGTACATGCACCTTTGCTATTTTTATTGTAAATGAAATAACTTCATTTCAACAAATCTATAGTCAATATAGATTCTGAATCTATTGTATTCGACATGTTTTTTTTTCACCAACATGCCCCCAACTTGAAACCGCAGGGCTTTGTGGTGCCATTTATGTGCATTAAATTCATAAAAACGATCTTTACATGACTTGAACACACTATAAAACATGAGTCATCGTCAACAAAGAATCTACTTTAAATCTAAGCTACATACGTATTTGTATTGCTATTGGAGACTAAAATGTGTGTGACATTGTAAAGATTTTATAGCATTGTATTTATGCTTTGCACCTGTGACTAATTATGTTTGCCACCACTTCCATGTGTAACAAACTGTGACGTTGATGATTGGTCAAATATGCATTTCTAAATACACTCCAATCACCTCTGAGAACGAATTTCAAAATTGGAACGAATGGGTGTTCCGAGTAGTGCATATAGAAAAACAGTTGAACATTCACTAGGGGCCAGTCGCGTAGCTACGGGTGGACCGGGGCCTACCCACCTGTCAGTCAGGCCCACCCAGTCAGTTGCTTCACAAGGTAGCCCAATCATTGTGAATTCTGTTACAATAATCACAATACTTGACCTATAAAAAATAAATTGTGTTTCTTAATTCTTGTTTGCCATAATGATGAAGATAAGTTTGCAAACAGCTCCTTGCTGCTTAGCTACAGCAGGATGCCGTTATACATGCCTTTGTCCATGTTAGGGTTTTCCTGGCACGTCACGCTACTTCTATGAGTCCGTTTTGTACTTTCTGCGCGAGAGAGCGCCCTCCGGCTTCGAGTATGAATGAAACGTCCCCTGCGTATTCCACGCTCAAGCAGCTGAACAGCTCTGCGACTGCTAGTGCTAACGTTAATTCACCTATTTCTCCATCACCAGCAGCGCTCCATTCTCCAGCGTCTACCTCCCCTACACGCCAGTGTATAGCTACATGAATCTACATTTTACGACTATGTAGTTGCCTAGTCACTGTTGTTTATTTTGTTTATGTGGCCGCTGAGCCAGACTATGACGAAGCATGGTTACATACTGTCCACTGCTGTACTAATAGCTACTGTCCTGCTGATTTGATGCTGTCCGTCTGTCAGATGCGCGCTCATGTGGTGTGGCCGCCTTGCTCATGCTGTTCTTATCGTTATGTTCTTAACACTGCCTATAATGACATACAGGCTTATGCTCTGATTAAACAGTGATGTGTATTCAAGCAGGTGTAACTGTTAGTTGTGTAGCTGTTAGTTCAGCTCTGTTTCTCACACAATAAGGTGAAGGCCTATTTTGATTACAGATGCGATTTTAGGCTAGGCCCACCCAATTTTCTCTGGGCCCACCCACATTGTAATTTCTCGCTAGTGCTAGGGGCGTTTTCAAACCTGGCTCGTTGGGAGTGTTTGTTATCCAAACCTGCACATTTTTTTCCTTAGTTTGGTTTGTTTTTAGTTTGCAAATGATCTTCTCTTGAAAAGGGTGCATTGCAAGGATGCGTTGCAGTATCCAAGTACCTGTGTCCAAACTATATAAATCATCCACAGCTCTGTAATGTCTTAAAAATTAATTTGCAATTATTTACAAATAAATGATGTTTCAATGACTGCAGAGTACCCACTTTGCAATGTGGATTAATATGCATCTTTGATAAGACAGCACACAAGGATTAATAAAGTAATGATGTTCAATACTTTTTAACATTCTTCAGAGCTCTGCTTTTCTGTTTAATAATCATTTCAAATAATCAATTATCCCGGTGTTTTGTGATGTTTCAACTGATTTCAAATCCTTTATTAAGGCCATAATAAAGTCTCATTCCATTTAGTCCTAACTGTGAAGCATTTCCGCTCTTTCATACCAAATCCTTTTGCATGAGAGCATAATGTTAGTCTTCATCAGAGCTGCTGTCCTCCTCAGCTTCAGACACATCAGCGATGGGGAACCTCAGGATGGCCGCCACTCCACTCAACTGATTCAACTCTACAGAGACAAATCACACCATGTCAGTCACATGGCGATCCAAAATAATTCTCTGAAACAAAGACTATAGAAAAGAAACTTACGTTCTCCAGATACGTGTAGGCTTGAGAATATTCTAAAAAATATATTATTAAACAGAAGAAGAAAAGAGCTAAAATATTTTGCATAACACAGATAGCATAAGAATATGACCATACACAATCATTTGAATACCTGACATTTCCTCCATTTTCTTTGACATTGTCTACAAGCCGAACATACCGGCTGCGAGTGGCTATTTCTTGATGTCTGTCATGGAGAAGAAAAAATAAAATACATATTTTATATGAAGTACACAATTAAAACAGAATAGACCATTACATATGGATTTGATTACTTTTTAAATGTACCTAAATAGTTGGTCACTGATCAGCAGGATGTCAACGGCTAAAGCTTCACTCGCTCTTTCCACATGAGCCAATCTGTACAGAGCAAAAGCTTTTTTAATACATGCAAATACTGTTATAAATGATCATGTCTCAAGAATGACATTCTACTAACTATAGTAAAAAACTCTGCTACTACATATCAACTAACTCTCATTGGAGTATTAATAGACATATGTTAGGGTTAGCAGAATCATTTGACAAATATTTGCAAAGTTACTTACAGTAAGTAGAATGTCTGATGGAGGACCATCAAAATAAAGTGTTAGCAGATATTAAACAGACAGTCTTCTAATACTCTGACTGGTAGTTGACAAGTAGTTGCAAAGTTGCTTACAGTAGTAGAATGTCTAAAGTGGACTATCAAAATAAAGTGTTATGAATGTTTTTTTTTTCTCATTGAGATGGTGTGTGATACTGACAGGAATGACTTATTTAAAGGGGTCATATGATGCGATTTCAAGTTTTCCTTTCTCTTTGGAGTGTTACAAGCTGATTGTGCATAGATAAGATCCCTGAAGTTGCAAAGACTAAAGTCGACTCTGTTCTCCTTTCGGGCTCTGTCTTTACATTTATTTTGAAAGATGAAGCTCGCGATTATGGTAAGGGGCGTTACATTTCCGACAAGTGCTTGCGGTGTTCGGCCAATCACAATGCACTGGGTCAGCTGGCCAATCAGAGCAGACTGCGCTTGTCGGAAGGAGGGACTTTGTAGAAAACGAAGCGTTTTTTAAAGAGGCGGGGCATAGAGGACTTACAATAATGTACAGTATTTGAAAAATAATGTGTTTTTTGAACATTAAAGCATGTCAACATATTCTGTTACACCAAATAATGATCTTTAAAAAATCATCATATGACCCCTTTAAATAGTAGTGATTTTGATCACCCATAGAAAGCTCGATCAGGCTCCTGTTGAAGCATCTTGTAAAAGTCTTCCAAAGCCTTAACCTCTCCAGCTGCCTAAAACAGAAAAAAAAACATCACCTAGTATTAAACATCACACTGTGATGGCAATGCTACAAGCTATATGTGCAAATGTACAAATCCAAATTTAGTCACCTTGGTGTCAGACAATCGGGCGGTGACTGCTGGATCACACAGCACTTCTGTAGAATTAAAATCTCAGATTTATATTGTCACATTAAAACAACAATGAAGAAAAAAAAACTTAAATGCAGATACACAAATGTAAATATGAAATTTTGATGACAATTTCCCTCTCAGTATGTACTTTTTTGCTCTTTTAATTGCATATTAAGTATATTCAATTATTTAATATTTTCATGCATGTCTAAGGTTAGTAATTTGCATAAAATGTGTCCAAATTATATCCATATAAAGGGTTGCCACACAATGATATATGTAAGATTTTATATATTTGCATAAAATCATCATTTTAACATTTATAAAGGCACCACAAGAATGTGATTTTTTTTTTTTGCCAATGAGCAGTTTCAATTGTTCCTATAGTTTCATAAATTTACAGTAAATTGTATTATTAAAGTTTGAGAAAACGTAGATATCATACACAAATTTGTGCTTGCACTTGGTTAGTGAATGAGACCGATTTAACCAATTTTTCGTGTTTCAATGCAGAATCCACAGTTTTGTGGCATGAATGATGTAGTGTTATTTGCTCACTTGGTGTCTGTCAAATAGATGAGCATTTTTAAAAAATTGTTGCAGTCGAAATGTAACATATTCCAAAATTTTGCACCACTGCATTGGAGCGTCATTTAAATAAGAATATATGAAAATTTTGCGTAACAAATAATGCAAATAATTTTGCTTATTTATTTCCATAATATCTGTTAGTTATCATATTAAAACAGCACTTAGCATTATATATTAGCATATATAGCTGGTACAGTACCCACATTCAAGCCAAATATACCAGTCATACCAAAGGTTGAACGCAAGATGGTGCTATGAGGAAAATATTCAGTGCCCAAGTGCCTACATAACAAAAGACAGCTTAATTTTTGAAACTTACAATTTATGTAGTTTTTATTTACTTTAACTAAAAATGAAAATGAAACTGAAAGATTAAACTGATCAGATCAAATTGTGTATTGTTCACTAGACCTCAACCGTCTTGCAAAAGAGATGACTCTTCTTTTCATCCGATAATGGTCCTGACTTTGAAAAGCAGATTATTTGTAACATTTAGTTATTTTATAGTTTAATGAGTCACAAACATTTCATTAGGTGACTTTACATTATGTAACGCTATTCTATTCCTTGAAGAACTGTAAATTTTATTCATGTTTTCCCTTATCCCAGCAAAATCTGGCAAGCCTACTAGTAAATTATGAAAGTTTTGCACATCTTCACTTTTGAAAGGTGAACAGAGTATTGACCTTTAAGTGAATACTTGTGTCCAGATGAGGAGTGCACCACCATGAATTTGGATCTGTTCTCCAGGAGAATTTTGCAGTCTTGCCTCACAGCCTCTTTAAACAGGTATGAGATGAACTGATCTTTCACAAATCCAGGACTGGCCACCAGAATACACTTCACCACTAAAAAACACAAATGCAACAAAAATATCAGTATTTATTTGTCCATTGTCCATCCTTATGATCTGAATTTAAAAAAATTAATTACCATCAAAATTGAAGTGTCTAAGAATGCCCTGCATGACAGCCTCATAAAATCTCTCCAATGCCTGAAAGAGAACACTATCACTGTATGCATATTTTGAAATATACATGAAGCAACTGAGAAGCATCTATTGCAGAACATGTAGAAACAATAGTTGCATCCATTGTATACCTATTGTATTTCTAATGGATTACATCTATTGCTAACAATCATTTGCTCAATATAATGATAAACACCTAAATGCATTTTCAGATTTATTGTCACAAGGTTTTATTGGCTCACCTTGTCATGTTGAGCACAACTGCCTTTCCTCTTGCGGGGGATGGTGACCTCAACCTTTGCCCTTAGTAAGGTCATGGCTGGAGTCACGAGAACCAGATTGGCCAGACCTTCCTGCATCACAACAGCAGCCACATCTGCTTTCTGAGCGGGGTCACATGCCTGCTCTATTGATGAGGGAAGAATCAGGGTTCAAATCAACTAGTGATGAGCTGGATCAGATTCATTAACCTTTTAGTATGCTCATGGCTGCTCTCTGCCATGCAGTGAAAGTGAATGGTGACTGCAGCTGTCAAGCCATTAAGATACTTGGTGAAGTACAACTACAAAATTCAGTTCTGTTTCTCACACAAGGTGAAGGCACACGTCATGTTTCTTTACATAGCATCCTTATGAAGCTGAAGTGTCTGTAAATGCTAACATAACGATAGTAATAAAAAAGTACCTACTTGCCTTCTAGGTCTGGAAAGCATTAAAACCATCCTTTTTACCATGGTAGCTTTAAAAAGTCACTTTCACATTTTTAACCATTTTAATTTTATTTTGGGTGGGAAATTATTGTAAAGATCCCAGATACGAGATGTGTCTTAAGTGATTGTAAACAGACGGGACAAATTAAAAAACAAAACAAAATTAGAGCTTGATAGAGGTGATCAACATCCATTTTCACTGCATGAAAGAAGAAAGCAGTGTGATTTATTTGCAAAATATATCTTTTTGTATTTCAAAGAAAAAAAATTAATTCCTGTTTTCAAACCTGGATGCCAACATAAAATTATAAAAATATTATAAATATGATAAAATAATAAAGAAAGCATTTAATCATTTTTTCATAATTTAGTCATTAATCATTTTTTAAACATTTTGTTACATAGTATGTGAAATAGTTATTAGTCAGAAAAGCTCATTTTAGTCAGAAAATATGCTAAAAAAAACACCAACACATTACCAATTCTGTCCAACACCACGCTGTCCCAGACTTTTTTGGCAAGAGTGAAGTTTCTGTTGAGCTCCAGTTCAATGGTATGATAGGCACCCATCTACATATGACACAAGAGAAAAAAGCATTCACATTTAGGCTAAATTAACATACGGAATATTCCCAGAGGGTCAATATAAATTACTATACTTAATATTCAAATTTATAAAGTATAAATTCTATTTTAGGTGTAAAGTTGGCACAAATGTCAACACTATTTATATCATACATTTTACATAAATTTACATGTCATAAGTGCAACAAACCTTTGAAATATGAAAAAAAATCGAAGTTAAAAATTCTAAAAAGCAGTCTATACATTTCTAAATGCACTCTGACCTTCACATACTGGTTCTCCTGGATGTTTGTTCCTTTGACTCTGAGCTGACAGGCCTGGGAATCAAAGTCTATCGTCTCCACACATAAAGTCAGTGTGGTGCGCACACGTGAACTGCCCACACTGCCTGTGGAGGACTCTGTCTGCACTTTCCTGTTTGTGACATCAGATTGTTTTCACCGAGTAGAAAAATCTCAGATAACAAGTGTGATAAAACAAAACTGGTAAAAGATGGTGGTCAGTATGGCATAAAAAAAGGGACAGACCTGATGGTTGAGGCTCTGAGGCTGTCGCCCACCTGCAGCAGGTTGTAGGTGTGCCACATATCCTCTGCTTCCTCAGGTATTAGTGTCACCTGACTGAAAATAAAAAATCAGAAACAGAAGACAGAAACTTTCACTTTTGTGATGCCTACTTTGCTCTTTAACTGTAAAGGCAAGGCAAGTCAGTTCACTCTTGAGACTGCACTAGGGCAGCTATTTTCTAAGTACTGCTTCAATCTGACTGAATGGGGTAATACTGAAATTATGAAATCGACTTTATTTTTTCAATAACAAAAGAATTAAAATCTGACATGAATGATATCATAAACATTTTACTTACACTATTTATTTAATGTTACATCTATTTTTATATATTATTACATTTATTTTTATATTAAATCTGAACTAGGGCTGCACGATAAATCGCATGCGATATTTAACGCGCATCTTGTCAGTAAAGCCATTCTGTAATCAGCGGTAAATCTCCATCACGTGCGTGCTTTCACATTGAGCAGCATTAACTACACAGAGCCGTTGTTCACAGACGAGCTGCGCAAAACCACGTTCATATTCGCGCGATTTTTTGCGCAGCTCGTCTGTGAACAACGGCTCTGTGTAGTTAATG
>NW_015653519.1:424726-431628 GCF_001515625.1 Sinocyclocheilus rhinocerous | reverse complement strand
TTTGATCACCCATAGAAAGCTCGATCAGGCTCCTGTTGAAGCATCTTGTAAAAGTCTTCCAAAGCCTTAACCTCTCCAGCTGCCTAAAACAGAAAAAAAAACATCACCTAGTATTAAACATCACACTGTGATGGCAATGCTACAAGCTATATGTGCAAATGTACAAATCCAAATTTAGTCACCTTGGTGTCAGACAATCGGGCGGTGACTGCTGGATCACACAGCACTTCTGTAGAATTAAAATCTCAGATTTATATTGTCACATTAAAACAACAATGAAGAAAAAAAAACTTAAATGCAGATACACAAATGTAAATATGAAATTTTGATGACAATTTCCCTCTCAGTATGTACTTTTTTGCTCTTTTAATTGCATATTAAGCATATTCAATTATTTAATATTTTCATGCATGTCTAAGGTTAGTAATTTGCATAAAATGTGTCCAAATTATATCCATATAAAGGGTTGCCACACAATGATATATGTAAGATTTTATATATTTGCATAAAATCATCATTTTAACATTTATAAAGGCACCACAAGAATGTGATTTTTTTTTTTTGCCAATGAGCAGTTTCAATTGTTCCTATAGTTTCATAAATTTACAGTAAATTGTATTATTAAAGTTTGAGAAAACGTAGATATCATACACAAATTTGTGCTTGCACTTGGTTAGTGAATGAGACCGATTTAACCAATTTTTCGTGTTTCAATGCAGAATCCACAGTTTTGTGGCATGAATGATGTAGTGTTATTTGCTCACTTGGTGTCTGTCAAATAGATGAGCATTTTTAAAAAATTGTTGCAGTCGAAATGTAACATATTCCAAAATTTTGCACCACTGCATTGGAGCGTCATTTAAATAAGAATATATGAAAATTTTGCGTAACAAATAATGCAAATAATTTTGCTTATTTATTTCCATAATATCTGTTAGTTATCATATTAAAACAGCACTTAGCATTATATATTAGCATATATAGCTGGTACAGTACCCACATTCAAGCCAAATATACCAGTCATACCAAAGGTTGAACGCAAGATGGTGCTATGAGGAAAATATTCAGTGCCCAAGTGCCTACATAACAAAAGACAGCTTAATTTTTGAAACTTACAATTTATGTAGTTTTTATTTACTTTAACTAAAAATGAAAATGAAACTGAAAGATTAAACTGATCAGATCAAATTGTGTATTGTTCACTAGACCTCAACCGTCTTGCAAAAGAGATGACTCTTCTTTTCATCCGATAATGGTCCTGACTTTGAAAAGCAGATTATTTGTAACATTTAGTTATTTTATAGTTTAATGAGTCACAAACATTTCATTAGGTGACTTTACATTATGTAACGCTATTCTATTCCTTGAAGAACTGTAAATTTTATTCATGTTTTCCCTTATCCCAGCAAAATCTGGCAAGCCTACTAGTAAATTATGAAAGTTTTGCACATCTTCACTTTTGAAAGGTGAACAGAGTATTGACCTTTAAGTGAATACTTGTGTCCAGATGAGGAGTGCACCACCATGAATTTGGATCTGTTCTCCAGGAGAATTTTGCAGTCTTGCCTCACAGCCTCTTTAAACAGGTATGAGATGAACTGATCTTTCACAAATCCAGGACTGGCCACCAGAATACACTTCACCACTAAAAAACACAAATGCAACAAAAATATCAGTATTTATTTGTCCATTGTCCATCCTTATGATCTGAATTTAAAAAAATTAATTACCATCAAAATTGAAGTGTCTAAGAATGCCCTGCATGACAGCCTCATAAAATCTCTCCAATGCCTGAAAGAGAACACTATCACTGTATGCATATTTTGAAATATACATGAAGCAACTGAGAAGCATCTATTGCAGAACATGTAGAAACAATAGTTGCATCCATTGTATACCTATTGTATTTCTAATGGATTACATCTATTGCTAACAATCATTTGCTCAATATAATGATAAACACCTAAATGCATTTTCAGATTTATTGTCACAAGGTTTTATTGGCTCACCTTGTCATGTTGAGCACAACTGCCTTTCCTCTTGCGGGGGATGGTGACCTCAACCTTTGCCCTTAGTAAGGTCATGGCTGGAGTCACGAGAACCAGATTGGCCAGACCTTCCTGCATCACAACAGCAGCCACATCTGCTTTCTGAGCGGGGTCACATGCCTGCTCTATTGATGAGGGAAGAATCAGGGTTCAAATCAACTAGTGATGAGCTGGATCAGATTCATTAACCTTTTAGTATGCTCATGGCTGCTCTCTGCCATGCAGTGAAAGTGAATGGTGACTGCAGCTGTCAAGCCATTAAGATACTTGGTGAAGTACAACTACAAAATTCAGTTCTGTTTCTCACACAAGGTGAAGGCACACGTCATGTTTCTTTACATAGCATCCTTATGAAGCTGAAGTGTCTGTAAATGCTAACATAACGATAGTAATAAAAAAGTACCTACTTGCCTTCTAGGTCTGGAAAGCATTAAAACCATCCTTTTTACCATGGTAGCTTTAAAAAGTCACTTTCACATTTTTAACCATTTTAATTTTATTTTGGGTGGGAAATTATTGTAAAGATCCCAGATACGAGATGTGTCTTAAGTGATTGTAAACAGACGGGACAAATTAAAAAACAAAACAAAATTAGAGCTTGATAGAGGTGATCAACATCCATTTTCACTGCATGAAAGAAGAAAGCAGTGTGATTTATTTGCAAAATATATCTTTTTGTATTTCAAAGAAAAAAAATTAATTCCTGTTTTCAAACCTGGATGCCAACATAAAATTATAAAAATATTATAAATATGATAAAATAATAAAGAAAGCATTTAATCATTTTTTCATAATTTAGTCATTAATCATTTTTTAAACATTTTGTTACATAGTATGTGAAATAGTTATTAGTCAGAAAAGCTCATTTTAGTCAGAAAATATGCTAAAAAAAACACCAACACATTACCAATTCTGTCCAACACCACGCTGTCCCAGACTTTTTTGGCAAGAGTGAAGTTTCTGTTGAGCTCCAGTTCAATGGTATGATAGGCACCCATCTACATATGACACAAGAGAAAAAAGCATTCACATTTAGGCTAAATTAACATACGGAATATTCCCAGAGGGTCAATATAAATTACTATACTTAATATTCAAATTTATAAAGTATAAATTCTATTTTAGGTGTAAAGTTGGCACAAATGTCAACACTATTTATATCATACATTTTACATAAATTTACATGTCATAAGTGCAACAAACCTTTGAAATATGAAAAAAAATCGAAGTTAAAAATTCTAAAAAGCAGTCTATACATTTCTAAATGCACTCTGACCTTCACATACTGGTTCTCCTGGATGTTTGTTCCTTTGACTCTGAGCTGACAGGCCTGGGAATCAAAGTCTATCGTCTCCACACATAAAGTCAGTGTGGTGCGCACACGTGAACTGCCCACACTGCCTGTGGAGGACTCTGTCTGCACTTTCCTGTTTGTGACATCAGATTGTTTTCACCGAGTAGAAAAATCTCAGATAACAAGTGTGATAAAACAAAACTGGTAAAAGATGGTGGTCAGTATGGCATAAAAAAAGGGACAGACCTGATGGTTGAGGCTCTGAGGCTGTCGCCCACCTGCAGCAGGTTGTAGGTGTGCCACATATCCTCTGCTTCCTCAGGTATTAGTGTCACCTGACTGAAAATAAAAAATCAGAAACAGAAGACAGAAACTTTCACTTTTGTGATGCCTACTTTGCTCTTTAACTGTAAAGGCAAGGCAAGTCAGTTCACTCTTGAGACTGCACTAGGGCAGCTATTTTCTAAGTACTGCTTCAATCTGACTGAATGGGGTAATACTGAAATTATGAAATCGACTTTATTTTTTCAATAACAAAAGAATTAAAATCTGACATGAATGATATCATAAACATTTTACTTACACTATTTATTTAATGTTACATCTATTTTTATATATTATTACATTTATTTTTATATTAAATCTGAACTAGGGCTGCACGAGGGGCGTGGTTTGCGCCCAACTGGTTTGGGAAAAAAAATCACGCGTTCGGGAACGGAGAACGCAACTAGGACGCTATCACAGGTGTTGTGCCAAATTTTGACCCCCTGATTATTACCCCTTCTTTAAGGCTCATCCTCGAGTGACAAGTAGAGAAGGGAGAAATGCCTCTGATATTAACACATCAACAACAGTCATGATGATAAGAAATATAATCAAAGTGTCATTGCCTGAGTTCCACCGTGATGCTTCAATGTCCAACATTGCCCCTACAAGCCTATTAGTTAAAATCAAGGGAAATAAAAAAATCTTTCATTTGAGTATATTGTTAATAAGTACAATACAATAATAAGTACTACAATACTATGTAGTAAGATGACACAGTATTACTAAGAAGAAGAGAAAAAAATTATAACCAGATTATGCATTGGTAATTCAGGATTAAATGCAAATTTATGTTAAAGGGGTCATATGATGTTGCTAAAAAGAACATTATTTGGTGTATTTGGTGTAATGAAATGTGTTTATGCAGTTTATGGTTAAAAAAACACATTTTCCACTCAAGCGTGTGATGGAAATGTTACGCCCCTTACCATACTGTGATGCCGTGTCCCGGCCGGAGCGACGAGACAAAAACGTTAAAACCCATTACAAACGAGGCATTTGTTGCATCCAGTGGGGACATAATTACGGATTATAATGACATATACTGTCTTTTTACGTGCTGCGTTGCATCGCGCCGCCTAAACATAAAACCGCGCTGATTACAGAACCGGCTTTCTGACAAGATGCGCGTTAAATATCGCATGCGATTTATCGTGCAGCCCTAATCTGAACTCAATCCAACAACAACATGGTTGTTATACGAGTCAGCTGAAGAAAAAGTCAGAGTAAGTCCATATGAAATCAAAACTGACCACATTTACTTTATTAGCGAATTTAACTAGTTCTGTGGTGAAAAATTAGCAAAAATGTATGTGCGTGTCTGGAGTGAATTAATTTATTACTTGAAATAATGCAAATATTATCTGAAATAAAATAACTTGGCACACAACTAGCCACAATCGGTCAATAGAAGGCGCTACAGGAAAGGCAAACGCATTTTTGGGCTGTGGCAATATTGTGTTTGTGAAACAATCATGCCAAGTTTGCCAACAAAGCACTGGGTTAACAATGACAGCATCTGAGGTATAACAGGCGCTTTTCAAGTCAGTTCGACAAACAAAGAAGAATTACACGTAATTTTATTCATACCAAAGTACCCAGTTGTTGCCGTATGATACCACCACTGCATCATGGTACTACCACAGCACTCAGAATGCGCCCACATGATGTCCAAAAGCGTTGTACAGAAAGCACTTACCCGGCATTATCCTTCTCGATGTCTTTATGAACCAACTTCATGGTCAAAAAGGTTAGCTATTCAAAACCAAACTGCATATTTGATTGTGAGTGTTCTATTCCATTTAATCGTCGATTTTGGTGACGTTTCCGCATAAGCAGTGGCACATTCTGCCACTTTAGAATGAATCGGACGATTCGAACTGTCGCTTTCTGTTCGCGTCAGATAGCTGATGGATTGCGTCATTACGTCATTTCTAGCTTTGGTTACTTCCGTATGTTGGAAGAACGAATACATTATATTTCATTTATATTTCGAATGTATTCTTTTAACAGTACATTTTATGAATAATTAGCAATCGGTGTTAATAAAGTATATAAACCATCCAACCTGAGAAATGTTTTACATCGCTATAATAACTGTACAGTGTTTCGCGTTTATACGGTGAATCTGAGATTATACACTGATGAATGTGGTTTTAATTTGCTTGTTAACAATTAAATATAGAAAAGATTGACACACAGAATATCCTATTGGCTTTTCAGATCTGCATTTGAAGCGATCGTCATAAACCGAGAATAACCAATCAGATACGCACTTTAGTGTCTATCCCGCCCCTTCGGCGTTTCCTACAACCGTCAGCGGTCGTGGTACTAGTTTACCTCAGACAACGAACTACTGAAGGGACCATTCGCGGCAATAACATCATAATATGAACTCAGGAATACTATCAGTAGTGTGACTTTTTTAAAAATAGAGGTTTGTTTTTAAGTTATTGTCGTGTAATTGTATTATTGGGCGGTTTCCTGGGTCGTCTTGTTCCTGTCTCTGTTAGCCGGCTAATCTCCAGCGAGCGACAAAATGGCTGATTCGGACAAGTTAAACATCGATTCAATCATCCAGCGCCTTTTGGAGGGTAATAAACGTTATTCTTTCTTATTACAAACTGTTCCGTTTTATTGTGTTAAATAGCGATTATGCGTCTGAAAACGTATGATTTTATTTGTTCATTTCGTCATCTGCAATCGAACGTATATGTAGCGATGTAGTATTGGGTGTAAGTACGTAACCCTATCAATCCTATTCGCATGTTTATTACATGAAATCCGAACAAAACTTCAGCGCATGCGCAGTGCGTCAGTCGTCTCGTTCGGGAAGCGTGATTTTTTTTTCCCAAACCAGTTGGGCGCAAACCACGCCCCCAACGCGAAAACCCCACCCCGCAGCCATGACTCATGTCTCTGGTTCGATTTCATTGGTCAACTATATCACAGCGCTGATTGGCTACACCGCGTTGACACAAACGAACTCATTTTAATATAATATCCAAAACACAAAAGAGACACGACACAAGTGTAAGAAATGAAAACGTTGTACACACAATTTACAACTTAAATAAAAGGGTGTATAAAATGAATAAAAATAGTGCATAAAACTATGCATAAAACTACATAACATAGGCTGCTATAAAACATGCACACAGAGTAGCTTAACACTGAGAAAACGACACTTATGTATTGTACAGAACAAAAACCGGCAAACGCAATAAAAAGATTTT
>NW_015653519.1:415439-423846 GCF_001515625.1 Sinocyclocheilus rhinocerous | reverse complement strand
ACTGCTGTTCCTGAAACCACGCTTTCTTTCTTTGCGTGCACATTTGGGCGGTGTTATGCAAATCTTCCCACATTGTGATGTAGACATGTGGGGGCGTGTTAGAATGAGCCGTTTTAGGTAGGTGTGGTTAACTCTTAACTCTTATAAAGAATATCTCTTTGGATTTGAGACTTTAGTCTTTGCAACTTTACAGATCTTCTTTATGCACCAAGAGCTTGTAACACTCCAAAGAGAAAGGAAAAATTGAAATCGCATCATATGACCCCTTTAAACTAGCATTGTGATATGCTTGAACTGTTTTATATATATATATATATATTTTATTTTAGGTAAGTTGTGATGATTTGAGAAGGCTAAATTGATCAAACATAGGCTATGATCAACTCACTGTCTGCCGCTGGCCGATTGGTCGTTACTTTAAAAAAACAAAAACTTACATTTAACGAACAAAAAAATGCTCCAAATGTTTTTCTAAATTAACTTAATAAAAAAGCTAAACGAAATATAATCACTTTGACATTACATACAAAACTTAACTATTTTAATAGCTGAAACAGTAGTATAAGCTGTTTTGGGAGAACGGGGGAAAAAAAAGACGGACTCGGGCCAAGAATTCTGATGAGCTGTCGGACACGGGCCAGGCTAGGGCCTGAGTGTCTCGGGCCAGGGCTAGGACCTATATTTGAGGCCCGTGCAGGGCTCTAGTCTAGATATGTGACCCTGGACCACAAAACAAGTCATAAGTCGCACAGGTATATTTGTAGCAATAGCCAAAAATACATTGTATGGGTCAAAATTATCAATTTTTCTTTTAAGCCAAAAATCATTAGGATAGATCATGTAAAGATCATGTTTCCATGAAGATATTTTGTAAATTTCCTACTGTAAATATATCCAAACTTAATTTTTGATTAGTAATATGCATTGCTAAGGACTTCATTTGGAGAACTTTAAAGGCGATTTTCTCAATATTTAGATTTTTTTGCACCCTCAGATTCCAGATATTCAATCTGGAAAAATATTCATCTCGGCCAAATATTGTCCTTTAACCATTTATTTATTCCTTACCTTCATTTATTCTGCTTTCAGATGATGTATAAATCTCAATTAAAAAAATTTTACCCTTATGACTGTTTTTTGTGGTCCAGGGTCACATATTTAACTTGCTAAATATCTCTTGGGCAACTGTGACTTATTAGCTCTTCTCTCAAGTCACACCTTTGAAAATTCACGCAATGATTTTTGGTAAAGATGTCACGTCACTGCAAGCTGCGGTTAGAAGCTCCGGTTGCCACAGAAACAGTCAGTGTCCTGAGATGCACCATTGTGACGTATATCCGAGTGAAATGGCTTCTTAAAAATGTAGGGAGGGATTTCATGGTGATTTCAATTACACCTACAAGCACAACCCAGTCTGTACGTGTATATAAATGTATTATCTAGAGACAGACATGTAGCTGTCTGCAAAAGAATGATTTAAGGTCGTAACCGATATGTGCAAACTAATTACATGCTATTTGCTGACCTTTTTTAATATATAGGTTTTTAGGTTATGTGTGCTAGATATGGAGAATTAGCCTAATGCTTTTACTCATTCATACAAGAATATTAATATTAATGGTTTTAAAATTATTACGCACTGAAAAATATGAATTAAAAAATTCTGTAGTATCAAAGAAATTAGGGCTGCCCTAGACTAAATATTTTTCAGGTCGACTAGTAGTCGTTCATTTTAACCATTAGTCGACTAATTGCACGTTTATTAATAAACCATTTAAATCATGCCAATGAGCCTTTAATTGCCTACATAGCCTAATAAGCGCTCAAGCGCATGCATAAAGCTTGCCACAGCGCACCGGCAGAAGTAATGATGATGAATATGTCAGGGAAAAACAGTAAGATTAAACTGTATTAACATTTTAATAACCTATTGATAAACGTGTTTTCTGTGATTTCGGCTTAAGAATTCGGTGACACTGACTCGTCATCTCCACAGCAGTGGATGCGCCTGCATGCAAGTTTCATGCGGATTACATAATCTGAAAATATTTGTTTTTTCAGGTTTGAATTGTTTCATTTGAAAGTAGACATTTCACTCTCTATAGATATATTTTTCATGTCTGTAAGGCAAGTATACACAGAGTTTCGTGCTCAAGTTCACAGAGGCCAAGACGACAGAAAACGCATCCTGTTTACTTTCATTATTTTACAAAAGCGCAATGTTTTGTTGTTATAGTGAGTGCGCACAAATAAACGTAGAGGCTTTACAGATTCGAAAGATGTATTACTCTTATCTGTATGACAAAAACTGAGTATTTTAAGAGCAAGTGACCGCACCGGCGCCTCCATCTGTCATGCTGCGAGCAACGCTACTGTTCAGCTTTCACACTCCGCACAGAGACACTTGAATAGCGCACATTTTTCTAGGTTAACATGAGATCGAGCGGCCATGTAAAGTTGCTACTACTTACATATTTCAGATGATAAACCATATTTGAGGTTGATGAATGATAGGCGAGCGTTTGGATTAGGGATGTTCATTTCTGTTATTTTTCCTAACTGACAACCGACGCTCGTTATCTGATTATTAACCGTTAACCGACAAGATTATTTTAAATTAGAATTTAATTAAATTAGAAAGGATAAGTGTGTGTGACCCGTTAAAAATACTAACATTTGTTTCCCGGGGATTAATTTTATATCCGAAAAATGCAGCAAACAACAGAACATCAGGATTCACATGCATCACATCATGCACCTGCAGCGCTTCTGCGAGCGGAGAAAAACATAATAAAGCTAGGCTATATATAAATAATAATAATATAATAATAATAATAAATGGGCCTATACGAGAAATCTATTTTTACTTAATAAATTAAAGGGGACATATGATGCGATTTCAATTTTTCCTTTCTTTCTGGAGTGTTACAAGGTCTTGGTGCATAAAGAAGATCTGTAAAGTTGCAAAGACTAAAGTCTCAAATCCAAAGAGATATTCTTTTATAAAAGTTAAGAGTCAACCACGCCTACCTAAAACGGCTCATTCTAACACGCCCCCACATGTCTACGTCACGATGTGGGAAGATTTGCATAACACCGCCCAAATGTTCACACAAAGAAAGAAGGAGTAACTTTTATTCTCGCTGTAGTATAGTTGCTGCCGCCGCCATGTCGTGAAGGCGCTATGTGATTCGTTGTGAAAGCGAAACTACTTTGTTTGGCCTTCCAAAAGAGAACGATATCCGCTTCATCATGCCTGGAGCTGATCCGTGCTGGCCGCTGAGGAAATACGCCTCAGCTCACGGTAAGCCGGGGCTTTCGCTCATGCTAGGCCGCTGTGTTTTTCGTTGTGGAAGCGAAACTACTTTGTTTGGTCTTCCAAAAGAGGACACGACTAGAAATCAGTGGTTAAGTTGTATTTACAACACTGTTCCAGAACAGTTCAACCCAAATATTCAGATGTGTGCAGCGCATTTTATGGGACTGTTTCCTGAACCAGTAGCCTAATGCATCTGTGGCACAAAGGCTGTTTCTATAAAGTTGGGCAGTTCCAACTTTGCAAGGACAGTCTGGTGCTTCTGACTCACAGCCTGTAAGTAAGTTTTTTATATTTAAATAACTTGCCGATGATGATTCAAACCGATCTTTGTTTCTCCGATCACAAATGCAGACATGGTTTTATGTTTGCGCAGTGCCATGCGCAACGCAACACGTAAAAAGACAGTATAAGTCATTATAATCAGTAATTATGTCCCCACTGGATGCAACAAATGCCTCATTTGTAATGGGTTTTATTGGATTTGTCTCGTCTAGTGATGTCCGGATCGCGAACGAATCGTTCTATTTAACCGGATCTTCTTAGTGAACCGGTCGAACCAGTTCACCAAATCGAATTTAATCGTTTGAAATGGTTCGCGTTTCCAGTACGCACTAAAATCCACAAATTACTTAAGTTATTTTGGTTTATAAACGTGCCTGACACTCCCTCTGACGCGAAATAAACCAATATCACGAGTTATTCAGTTACTCCTAACAGTATATTGACTGAACTGCTAAAAGAGAACTGATGATGAGATGTGCACGAGCAGAGCAGCTGAACTGAGTCTCGTCCTGCTGGGAGACGGCATCACAGTATGTTAAGGGCGTAACATTTCCGTCACACGCTTGAGGCATTCGGCCAATCACAACGCACTGGATAGCTGGCCAATCACAGCACACCTCGCTTTTTTAGAACGATGAGCTTTGTAAAAATCGACGCATTTCAGAATGTTAGAATGCTGTTCATCGACTTCAGCTCAGCATTCAACACAATTGTAACAACGTTTGTAGATCGGGAAGAAGGAGGCAGGAACCGGAGAACATTTAAATATTGTATTTAACCCCTCTCATCACATACCCACCTCGCAGGCCGGGGGGTACCCACGAGACTGCGCTCTACTCCCCCCTCCGGGGGAGCCGATCACGGCGGCCGCGGCGTACCTGGGGGTAAGGACAGACAGACGAGGTGAGAGAAAAGGAGACGGAAGGATGAGGAGAGACGGAGACAAGAGAGGGGAGAAAAAAATAAATAAAAAATCATTCTGGTTCCCAGACACACTGCCGCTCGGCCCTCCACCAGCTGGGTAAACTCTTCCGCGTTGCCTGGCGGCGGCACTGGATAGCCTTCGATGGACGGCCCGACACTCCTCCACCGCCCGGTGGACGGCGACGGCTCCTCCGGGTTCGGGCAGCCGGCAGGAGTCCCCCGTTCCCTGCTCCTCCCCATCATGGAGGATGGCAGCAGGCTCCGGCCTCAGGCAAACGGCGGTGGTGACTCCGCTCCCTTACGGACGGCAGCCGTCCCTCCACATTCGTAGTCACGGGAAGAAGGAGGCAGGAACCGGCGAACATTTAAACAACTTTAATAATAAAATAAACACAAAATAGCGCGACAGCCCCTCGCGGACGACTGTCGTGCACAAACAGAACCAAAACACTAAATAAAATCCAGGCCTGGTCCTCTCTCGTCCAACACTGTCTTCACTCCTCCTTTTATCCTTCGTGGATAAAAAAATTATACAACTAAAAGTAATCTCTTTATATAAACAAAGACTTTGCCTGTGCTCTATTTAAAATCAGAGGCAACCACTGCATTCGAATTAATATCCAAAAAAGATGCTATATACATGTTATTTGGATTGTATAATTTCAAAATTTGAAGCAAAAACAGAATGGTTTGATTTTAGCTTTGTGAATGAGACGCAAATGTCACTCTCTGGCAGCAGGTGGCACTAATGGAACAGCAGGTATTTATAGGCTTCTGCCCCTTTATGACGGAATGCACGGATCCAATATAATGATGCACAGGAGATTTCTTTCTCCACTGTTTACGTTCATTTAAGACATAACCGACTGTGTTTACGAGAATACTTGCAGTGACGATTATTTTAAGAAATTTGTGTACGTGTTCATTCAGAAGCAAGGATACGCGAAAGAGGAATCAATTCTGTGTACGCGCATTCAGACTAATTCAGACTGAATTGTCTGATTGTCTGAAGGCTCTCTGTTCGCTCTTTGAATGAGTGCGCGCAGAAACCAGCGCGCTAGCTCCGAATGTGCGCGAATGTTTTAAACCCTTTGAATGTTTAAATCAGCAAGACTTAGAAACAAGTGCAAACGATCAACTACGATCCGTTTCACCCCTACAAGTGAGTGAACAATGCGAATCAAGTTAGGAATTTTATATCATTTTTCAAGATTGACCGCCCTGCCCGACGGGCTTACATTTTGGTAGCCCGACTGGAAAATACAATAGCCCCGGGACGTCGGGCTTGCGATTTTGCGAGCCCTGATTTACGTAGTCACGTAGTGTGAACACCACGACGACTTAAAGACAGACAATCAAGTCATTTAGTCTGAACAGCACAGCGATCTGACGACATTTAAAGTCATGTAGTGTGAACTTGGCTTAAGCGACTAATAAAATTTTGGTCGACCGAGCCTCTTCTCGTCGACTAAAGGTTAGTCGACTATTAGGGTGCAGCCCTAAAAAAAAATACCATGCCTGTTTAGTAAATCTAAAATATTGCATTAGATTAGTATAGGCCTAGTGTTACACCACATTTAATATTTTATTTTATTATTACATCAGTCTTATAAGCGGATGAGATGGCCCTGTTGTCTGTTTTTTGTCATGCAACAGCAGACCTCACAACACAGTTCTTTAAACACATACAGATACATACACAAATATGTATGTGTATTCATAATGCTTTTATGAATGCTTTTTTTTCTGTCTCAATTTTCAGTGAAGGGCTCCAGACCTGGTAAAAATGTTCAGTTAACTGAACAAGAGATTCGTGGATTGTGTCTGAAATCTCGGGAAATCTTCCTTAGTCAGCCGATACTGCTGGAACTGGAGGCCCCTCTCAAGATTTGTGGTAAAGTTCTGATAACCATTATGCTCCTTTTTTATTTTAAATAGTTCTGACAAAGCTAGTTAAAAAAGTAATAAAAATAAATCAACTCTATTTCTTTCTGCAGGTGATGTTCATGGTCAGTACTATGACCTGCTCAGGCTTTTTGAGTATGGAGGATATCCTCCAGAGAGTAACTACCTGTTTCTGGGAGACTATGTAGACAGAGGCAAGCAGTCACTGGAGACCATCTGCCTGCTGCTTGCCTACAAGGTCAAATATCCAGAGAACTTCTTTCTTCTCAGAGGAAACCATGAATGTGCCTCCATCAACAGGATATATGGATTTTATGATGAATGTGAGTATGCTTATATGGGGGTGGATAGTATGACCAAAAGCTTAGGTCATGGTCTGATGGTCTCACTGTATGACTATTTATTAAGTCTATAAGTTTTGCTTAAGTTGAAGCATTTATATCTTATATCTATTCAGTATGTTTACCATGTTAAATGGGGAGTGTGTGGGAGGAGGGGATACTATCTCATCAGAGCAGAGCAGATTGCGATCTGGTGTTTTCAATGTCTCAGGGCTGCTCAGTTCACAGTAAATGCAGCAAACTCAATCTCTGCATGTGCTGTGAGTGCATGCATTTAGGAATGCAACTTGCAGACCGAATAAATGGAGAATAACCACAAGATTAATTGATGATTTAGGGTGCGTTCACATTCGGCAGGTTTGGATCGATTAAAACAAACTCTTATTTGAATAAGTGTGGATGCTGCCACCTGAACCCTGGTGCGCACCAAACAAGCGGACCAAGACTGCTGAAAAGGTGGTCCGCTCTGGTGTGGTTTGATTCAAATATGAATGCAGCACAGACCAAAGACATCTAAACAAACCAAAAACTGGATGTGTAGTCGTAACATTTAACCTTAAAGAGGACAAAATGATCAAGTATACCTGGTTCTACCTGTCACAGTTGCGATGTTGTCCATTAAAGTTCAGTACAGGTGTTAGAACACCTCATCTTGCATCTTTATTTGTGTGCAACGAAGGAATTCCTGCCACTGTTTTGATTGCTTAACACTTTCTAAGCTCTTCGCGAGTTGACGGCTAATAAAAACCACAATGTACGCACATTAGGGCTGTAAAAAAAAAAAATCGAATTTCGATTATTCGTCGAATTTAAAATAAAAATCCACATCCGAATGCAAAAACGTTGCATTCGAATTTTAGGTGTGCGTTAAGGAGGCAGCCTTATCAGCGGCGCACGAGATGCGATGACGATGTAAGTGTTGTTGCATTATAATGTTTTTGTTAGTCTATCCAGTTGAAGCCACTAGATGCGGCGCTGCTGCGTTGTTAATTACAAATATTGCGGGAAAAGAGAACAAATGCAGAAAAGATCTTGAAACATTATGCACTTTTTTTCGCAGATAGTCATGTTATCTTATGCTTTCAATGATGCGCCCTCTTGTGGCCTCAGGAGAGAAGCCAAAAGCTTTTCTTCACCCTAACTGAAATTATGCATTTTAAATTCGAATAGAATTCGAATTTTGATAATATTTAAGTACAAAATTCGAATTTAGTTTTTCAGCCATTTTGACAGCCCTAACGCACATTTAGCCGAACACATAGCATTGTTTTGGATATTCTGGAAGTTCCATTACAAAATATATATTTTTTCTATTTCTGTTTTTTTCTTTAGGTTCGGTGTTAAAATTGCCGTTGTGAATGCCAAGCAAACCAGGATTATTGCTATTTTGTATATTATATATGCTATTTTGGTATGAACCAAGCAAACCGAACTATGTGTTTAATTTTGATGTGTGCTCCCAATCGCTGGTTCAAAACATGAGTCGCAAAGGTTTCTAAGCTTCACAAAGCAGCGTTTTGAAAGCTCATCACTAGAGATAGCAACATGGCCTTTTTGTGCAGCATTTGTGACATAATCTTCTGCTCTCTGAATGTCACCGTTTTGCAATCTGAACATGCATGTGTTTTTTGGGGGG
>NW_015653519.1:406282-410121 GCF_001515625.1 Sinocyclocheilus rhinocerous | reverse complement strand
GCATCATATGACCCCTTTAAACTATGCATACATACATGATGCTGTTTTGTTTATAGTTGTTTAAGCAACTTAATTATAATTGGTTTATAAACATTATTTTAAACATTATGCACTTTTTTCGCAGATAGTCATGTTATCTTATGCTTTCAATGATGCGCCCTCTTGTGGCCTCAGGAGAGAAGCCAAAAGCTTTTCTTCACCCTAACTGAAATTATGCATTTTAAATTCGAATAGAATTCGAATTTTGATAATATTTAAGTACAAAATTCGAATTTAGTTTTTCAGCCATTTTGACAGCCCTAACGCACATTTAGCCGAACACATAGCATTGTTTTGGATATTCTGGAAGTTCCATTATATTTTTTCTATTTTTTCTATTTCTGTTTTTTTCTTTAGGTTCGGTGTTAAAATTGCCGTTGTGAATGCCAGGATTATTGCTATGGGCAGGTAAGAGGCGGTATAACATCAAGCTTTGGAAGACATTCACAGACTGTTTCAATTGCTTACCAGTAGCTGCTATTGTGGATGAGAAGATTTTTTGTTGTCATGGAGGTAAGTCAAGTTCTCTGGAATGTCTTCACAGACTGTTACAAAATCGTCAAATGCTTGTCTGGAAGGAGTAATTTTGGAGAGATGTAGCATTCTGTTAATGATTATATATGTTAAATGTTCATATTTTTATTAGAATTTACATTGTTGCAGAATTCCTAGAGAGCAGGGGCCTGTACCATGATAGTGGCTGAACAAACTCGGGGGTTACAGGATTAGTTTTGAGTTGACAAAGCCAAACCAGTCCAATCCGACTTTGTTGATACCATGATGCTGATAATCAACTTTCTCTGTCAACTCGGGCTTGATCCTGAGTTAATGGAGCATGTGCACATGAAAGTGTGACATCATTAATGAACAGCCAATCACATGCCTTGAAACTGTGATTCACTTCTCGTGAGAGAGTCAGTGCGATTCACTACCAAAGATTAAAAGATTGAACAATATGAAGAATTTAAACACATTTACACAGCAAGATGAAACGATCTATCCTTGAAAGAGGAAAACTTAAAGAAAACATCTTGCCATGTAAGTGCAAGTAAAAGTTGTAAAGTTAGTTTTTAGAGTTGATCATATTTATAGGTATGAAAACACTTTAAAATCTAAGCTCATATGTAGTCATGTTTAAAGCTATTGATTCTAAAACTTATTTATATTGCATATTATCTGTATGTTTATATTAATTTAAAATAAAATTGGGTGAGTGGCTTTATTGCATCAGAGATGTGTCACTTAGCTTGAAGCTGATTAGTCAAATTTCGGTTTTGACACCACTAAAAGCTAAGCCACTTTCATGATGCCTAAAACCCAGAGTTGGCGCAAACCAAACTGAAGCTTACCTGGCTAGCGAGCTAAACCGGCTTCATGGTACAGGCCCCTGGACTGAAAGGTGGGTAAAGTTGAGTCATCATAACAAAAATGTGAAATATTGTATTTGACGAATAGAACCTAACCGGAGCATACTGTTAAGGTCTGCAGTGTTGTAAAGCGCACACTATCTTATTTTCCTGTAAAATGTGCATTTATCCCATGGGCAGGTTTGTGAAATAGAGTCAGGGAATGGTGGACATGAGGTTCTTGATGTCCTTACAAGTGTGGATGAATTCAAAAGATTCTTTCTAAACTGCAGTTGAATGATCCTTTACCCAGGTCTTTCTCCAGACCTGCAATCTATGGAACAGATCCGCCGTGTGATGAGGCCCACAGACGTCCCTGACCAGGGTCTGCTGTGTGATCTGCTCTGGGCTGACCCAGATAAAGATGTCATGGGCTGGGGAGAGAACGACCGTGGTGTCTCTTTCACCTTTGGGTCTGATGTTGTGGCCAAGTTCCTCCACAAACATGACATGGACCTCATATGTAGGGCCCACCAGGTAAGTAATGTAGTTTATTGAATGTAGTGTCATCGCATTGCATATATGTATCTTTGTAGCCAAAAGCACCATATCTGGATTGAAGAGCAGGTTTTTTTTAACATTTTTAGTTAAGTTTAATTTGTTTGGTTTGCCTAATAAGCTGTGATCGATGTGAGAAACCAGAAATATGGTTATTTCATAACATTTTAATTTTTTAGTTTGAATTTCTTTTCGTTGATTGAGAAGGATGCATTCTTGTTTTCATGCATCTTTATTTTAAACAGTGATGGGAGAAAAGATTTTTAAAAGAACTTTGAAGTTTCGAAGCACTCGGAACGCCACACACTGGTGAAGATTGCTGATTAGAAGAGTGTAAATGCAGTGAAAACTCAGCCCAGACATGCATTAAAAATTCCTTTTACAAACCAGTTGCATCCTCAGATGCTGACATGGCATTAAAGACTGATTTCATTTTGATGTGTGCTCCCAATCGCTGGTTCAAAACATGAGTCGCAAAGGTTTCTAAGCTTCACAAAGCAGCGTTTTGAAAGAGCTCATCACTAGGGATAGCAACATGGCCCTTTTGTGCAGCATTTGTGACATAATCTTCTGCTCTCTGAACAGGTGGTAGAGGATGGTTATGAGTTCTTCGCCAAGAGGCAGTTAGTCACACTTTTCTCAGCTCCCAACTACTGTGGAGAGTTTGACAACGCAGGTGCTATGATGAGTGTTGATGAGACCCTGATGTGCTCATTTCAGGTGTGTATGTGCTCTTTTAGTAGCTACTAGGGATGCCAGTTGCTCACCTTTGGGCAAAATTCACAGTTTGGAAAGCAAAAAGTTTCCTACAGAAAATCAATTAAATTTAACTAGATACTGAATGCCATTTTGCACTGTAAATGTGAGTTTAGTGTATAAAGAACATGCCGAATGACAAGATTGGGTTGAATATTTGCAATCTCGATTTATTTACATAGGTAACAAAATATTAAATCTAAATATTCAGTGGATTTCTTAAGCCTTGCCCCATTATACATTGTACCTGATGAATGGTTTTTAAGGCTCTCTGTTTCTGTTAGATTCTGAAACCAGCGGAGAAGAAGATGCTGTCATATGGTGGTGCAGGAGGATTTGGGACTGGTAGACCTGTAACTCCTCCACGAAACGCAGCCAAGGGCGGCAAAGCAAAGAAATAACATCAACTACTGCAACGCGCCTATACATCCTCTCCATCATTCTACCTCTCCTTTTCCTTCTCCTCTTCAACTCCAAACACCAAATCAGTACAGGGCTTTTTTAGCTGTCTCCAAGACTGCTGGGAATCTGAGCGGTCATGTGTGTGCTTGACAGAAATGCCCTTGTGGAGTGTGTTGGTTTTTGTATGTGTAACAAAGCGTGCATTTGTGGAAAATGTTGTGTGAGTTTGTGAGGGATTCTTTTTTTCTCTCTCTCTCTCTCTCTCTCTCTTTGGTAACTGCGCACCTTTTACTGCGTTTTTAGATGTTCTGGTTGATTTCCTTCTAATATATCTTCATGTCTTCAGCCATAACATGATAATCCTTTTTAGGCCATTTATTGGACCTTCTCTTCAGACCAAGCCTCAGGGTCCAGCTTTTTATCCCCGCTGTGGGGTCGGACTTTTCCATTCCCCTTTAGCTCTAAAGCAATCTGAAAGGAGGTGATTGTGCTCTTGAACATGTGCAAATCACTGCCAGTCTCTTTAATGTGAAACTTCGTCCAAGTGCGTGTCTGTTTACAGTAGTGATTGACGGCATCCTGCACATTTTGTCATATATCTAATTTGGCGCATCCTTTGCTTTTTCAAACTGCACACTCAGGTAGTATTTAGCCTGGCCTGTGGAAATTTGGTGGTTCATTTTATTTTTCGCTAGCCTTTTTCTTTTTTTTTTTTTTTTAATCATGTATGGTGTGCAA
>NW_015653519.1:398107-404984 GCF_001515625.1 Sinocyclocheilus rhinocerous | reverse complement strand
TTTTTTTTTTTTAGATTAAAATCATGTATGGTGTGCAAAGAATACCAAGTGTGAATGTCTGCAAAGTGGGTGCCATCGCTGTTTCAGTTTGCACAGAAAAGCACTGTTCCCCCCTTTTTTTTTTGAGTGATTGTGGCACTTGTGCCACTTTGTAAACTGCAAAGCTCACCTTTTTCTGTTAAAATGACTTTTTAATTTTTTTAAAAAGTAGTCATGAATTTAGCCAATAAAGTGAGAATCTGGTGCAAATTTATCTTGTTTTTTTTTTTCTATCTATAAATGTTTAGTGTCTTTTAAGATGAGTGTTAGACTAATTAAGACAGGATTTTCAGAGATTAGGACAGTTCATTCTGATTGGCTATCTTACTCATCAATTATGACAGAAAGTTAATTACCAGGACAGAGCTACAGTTGCAATCAAAATGTCATGAAAACAATTCAACAAAGGCATCTGTAAATTATTATAGAAAGTTTATTAATACACATTTGAATAATTTTGATAATGTAAAGTTGATGAGGAAAAAATCATTTACAAATTTATTCAACCCACAAAAGTCAAATTTTGTGCTGAATCTTATTCTTTATAACCTCCAATAAACACTGCCTGTAAGTGCTTCTGTCACGTCTCTACTGCAATCTTGGCCCATTCCTTGCTTAAAAACTGATAATCGTTGGCTTTCACATTGCCACTGCTTGCTTTAAAGTCCACCAAATATTTTTAATGAGATTTAAATCTTTAGACTGAACAGGACACTGCTCAAAAAAAAGATAAGTGGACACTTAAATCACACATTGGATCTTGATGAATGAAATATTCAAGTTGAAAATCTTTAATTACATTCAATGTTTAATTAATTGAGAATAAAATGTGACAATGATCAATGGAATCCAAAATCATCAACCTGAAAATCAAAAGTAAAAAAAAAAATAATAATAAGAGTTATGGGCTGATTGATCATGCATGAATTTAATTGAAGCAACTCGATGCAAGTCAGTACTGTCAATGTCTAAGCATGCTCTTGATGAGATGACAGGTGGTGTTCTGGGGGATCTCCTGCCAGACCTAGATCAGGGCATAAGTGAGCTCCTGGACAGTCTGTGGTGCTGTTTGGCGGCTTTGGATGCTCCCAATACATAAGCATCAATGTCTTCGTCATCCAGAGTGTGCCTACACACACTGGCCACATGAGGCTGGGCATTGTCATGCAGGAGGAACCCAGGACCCACAGGGCCAGCGTAATGTCTGAATGGCTCTGAAGTTTTAATTCCAGTACCTAACAACAGTAAGAGTATTGTTGGCTAGCACCCTCCAAGTATATTTCTCCCTAGACCATCAGTGACCTACTGCCAAACCGGTCATGCTGGATAATGTTGCTGGCAGCTTCTCCACAGCATCTCCATACTCTTAACTCTGTCACATGCTCCGTGAAGACAAAGGGGCGCCAATTGGTGTTTCTCTTTGCACAAAGGAGCAGATACTGGTCCAGCTGCTGGATTGTTGCCCTTTTACAGCCCTTTCCAGCTCTCCTTGCGGAACAACTGTCACCTGGTATCTTCCACGAGCATGCACTCTTGACAGGTCTGTGGCTATGCAGTGATCTGATAGGAACTGCTATACTCTGCCATACAGAAATTTATATTATATATAATTTATATTATTTTCCAATGTTAGTCAGTGGAAGTAGATAAGTAGTCAAAATAGCATTGAAGACATCTTCAATGTCTATTATGGCAAATCAAAATAAAATTGTGGATATCTTCAATATATAAGTCAAAATAAGCCTGTAGATAACTTAATTACAAATTGCAGAATATATATATCTGCATTTCGTCAAAACTAAATTATGACTAGTATAGCCAGGTGTACAAAAAGATAAAATGGTTTGCCATACCCCTGTGGGATTCAAATAGGAAAAGAAGGGCCACATAGTGCAACTCCTTTTGGAGCTGTTACTTACCTGGCATTACTTACCTGGTGAGATTATTATTCAAATTAACATAGAAAGTAATAAATATAACCTCGTAAAGGAGAGGCTAACATTTTCAGAATCACAAAGTATTTTTAATGTGGCGCACAGGTGTAATATATATGCAAGTTGCCATGACACAAAGCTGCGGAACAGTAGTGTGTTATAGGGTTGCAACAGCAGGAACCTTCAAGCTGGGACAAGAAGCTCTGGGACCAGGGTAGCTCTGTCGAGTAACCTCTGTGGTGCCTGTGACTCTGACCTCACTGACTTCAGCAGGTTGTAGATCAGCAGCATCAGGAATCTTTAGGGCAGCATTCACAGTGATTTCTGGAATGGCCCTGACAGGATCTTTGGGCAACAATCGTTGCTTGTGACAGGAACCTTTGGAGTGGAAGTGTGAAGGACCACTGAAACTTTCAAGTCAAGAATCTCCCTGTGACCTAAGCAGGTTTTAAAGCAGCAATGACAGGAAACTTTATGGCAGCTGGGATTTCTGGAGTGGCCCTGACAAGATCTCTGGACATAAGGCAGCAGAGAAAGGGAGCTCTGTGGCCATGACTGAAGCCTCTTTTGCATTTGTGACATGGTTCTCTGGGACCCGGACTCCAGTTACAGGGACCTTTGGGATGGTAGTGAGAGGAACTTGTGGGGCAGGTTGACGGGGAGACCTGAGTCACTCTATTATTAAAAAATATGATTGGATGGCGCAGTACCTAACTTAGAACCCCAGTTGCAAGCTTCGTGTGGTACTCTCAAAGTACTCAGGGAGGCAGCACATTACTGTCCCTGGAGGAAAGAGTTTGTCATGTGTCATGTGAAAGTTGGCTTTAGCACTGCATGTTTTTCTCACTTTACTTTGAAATGGCATTTCATTTTATTCAACAAAAATAATATAATTGACTTTTCTTCTTCTGAGAATGTTTTTAGTGCATTGTTAATATCTCGCTCTGTCCCGTCTAATTAGGGCATGGTGCAACAGGTCCAAAACTACATGTTTGAAAAATAATACATACCATTGTAGGTGTTATGGGACAAGCTTTTCAGAAGGTCCCTACAGCTGAAATCAAACAATTTGAGCTCCTAGGTCACAGTAAATGGCAGCAGCATCAGTCCCGTGTCATCTCCTCACTGAAGAGGCTGTCATAATGCTGCCAAAATCGGTGCATATCCATGCAGGGAGAGGGGTGCTGTAGGACCATGATGTACATGATGATGTACTGGTCGGGATGGTCCTGCCAGTCCAGCAGCTCTATTATGTGGTGAGAGCACATCCTCAAGTTATGCAGAGGTCAGACAGATTCGACCGCAATATCAAAAAGAAGATACTATGTCTATTTTTGAAGCAATTGATAGCAAAATTTTGGAAGAAATAGTGCAGCACCTTAAATCATCAACCTGCTGTCTTGACACGCTTCCCACATCTTTTTAAAACTGTTTAGAAGCAGATCTCTTAGAAGTGGTGAACACCTCACTTCTTTATGGGACTTTTCCAAACTCCCTGAAAACTGCAGTTGTTAAGCCCCTTCTGAAAAAGAGCAATCTTGATAACACCATTTTGAGCAATTATAGACCAATATCAAATCTTCCTTTTATAGGCAAGATTATTGAAAAGGTAGTCTTTAATCAGCTGAACAAATACTTAAACTCAAATGGATACCTGGACAATTTTCAATCTGGTTTCCAAACGCATCACAGCACAGAGACAGCGCTCATTAAGATAATAAATGATATTCGCTTAAATTCTGAATCTGGCAAAATATCAGTGCTGGTACTACTAGATCTCAGTGCTGCGTTTGACACGGTCGATCATAACATACTTCTAGAGAGACTGGAAAACTGGGTCGGGCTTTCTGGGATAGTACTCAAATGGTTCAGGTCATACTTAGAAGGGAGAGGTTATTATGTGAGTATAGGAGAGCATAAGTCCAAGTGGACGTCCATGACATGCGGAGTCCCACAAGGCTCAATTCTTGCACCGCTCTTGTTTAGCCTGTATATGCTCCCACTAAGTCAAATAATGAGAAAGAACCAAATTGCCTATCACAGCTATGCTGATGATACCCAGCTTTACCTAGCCTTATCACCAAATGAATACAGCCCCATTGAGGTTTCCCAGGGATTTCAGCAGGGGTGGTTCTAGGATTTCATCCTCAGAGGGGTTTAGCCCTCAGAGACCATTAGATACAAAGATGAAAATTAAGACATAACCCGACTGTGTTTGCAACCCAAATTCCAGAGAAGTTGGGACATTTTGTAAAATGCAATAAAATCAAGAATCTGTGATTTGTTCATTCTCTTTAAATTATGTTTTATTAACAAAGTTCGGCAGGAGCACGTTCAGATAATTAACCTAATGAACACGAGAGGAGCACAATCAGTAATCAACTCAATTAACAAGATAAGAGGTGTGTATATATACACAGCAGACTTACCTCTGTTCCTTGACAGTTTTTCCAGTATCCCTCCGCCAGCCCTACTCTGCACTTACAACTATTTCTGTCCTAAACTGCAGGGGGGGTACTCTGGGTTCGGGCCAAAATTCCGAGCTGGGAGCCCTCCCTTCGGAGAGCAGGCCAAATACGCATAACCTTTACTCTGTTTATTATATGTAAGTGTGAACTCATGAACTTTTATTTAATTGACAAAAGTACAAAGAAAAGATTTCCAAAGTTTTCACTGACCAACGTAAATGTATTTTGTAAATATGAACAAAAAGTGAAAAGGTTATAGAATATCCATGTTAAACTGTTTTGAAACAGTTCACAGTAACCAGGTGAATTGGTAATAGGTCAAGAACCTTTGAGCCCTCAGATGGCATTGCATAAGAAACCCTCATGCTGCTGTGTTAAATATAGCCACATGGGCTCATTTACCACAGTCTGCTGCTGCATCAAGAAATGCAACTTGAATATCTGTTTCTCTAGGAGAGAGCTATACATAAATTCTATGCAGCGATGCTGCCGGGTTCTCTGGGCCAAAAAGGAGCATCTCAGTCTTTGCAAGCAAAGCTGGATCATGGCTCATCACTTTGTGCCAAATTTCATGAGAGAAGTGTCAAACAAATCAAAAATCACATTTCACAATGCAAAATTGCAAAGAATTTAGGCCTTTCACCAAGTACCATACATAATATTGTGAAAAGATATTATGAATCCAGAGAAATCACAGTACATGTAGGGCAAGGCAGGAAACCTCAGTTGAATGTGCTTGACCTTTGAGCCCTCAGATGGCATTGCATAAGAAACCCTCATGCTGCTGTGTTAAATATAGCCACATGGGCTCATTTACCACAGTCTGCTTATTCTAATTTGTTGTGAATTGGTGGGTTTTTGTTAAATGTGAGCCAAAATCATCACAATTAAAAGAACCAAAGACTTAAACTACTTCAGTCTGTGTGCATTGAATTTATTTAATACACGAGTTTAACAATTTGAGTTGAATTACTGAAATAAATGAACTTTTCCACGACATTCTAATTTATTGAGATGCACCTGTATTATGTAAACAAAAACTTTTATTTTGGATGCGATTAATCGTTTGACAGCACTAGTTTTTATATTGTGTGTAAATGATTAGGAGACTTCTTGACATCCAGAGCCTGTCATTTACCATCAGTACACTTCCTAAATGGGGCTGCATCAGTGTCCTGGTCCAACTAACCCTGCTCCTGCATCGCCTAGCTTTGGAGGATTTGAGGTGAGACAAACAAAAGAAAAACCATGCAAACCTTCGAAACCTCCTATTTTTCTGCCTCTTCTATGTTGTCTTCTCACCCCTCCCTCCTTTACCGCCTGCCCACTTCCCTCAAAGGCGTCTCGTCAGAACGAGGATGGAGGGCCACCTTGTGGTTGGTGGGTGTCAGTTGTGTAGGTGGATTGACCCTATTTCACAAACTCTCCATCACTATGTTCTAATCTGTGCCATAATCAACACGATAAATCACTATCAACAACTGTAAACACACGGCAAACACTGCTGATAACACTATTCTCCCTACTAGGTACAAAGTGAGCACTTAAAATGCATTGTAGAAAAAAAATTCAAATGTCTTCTATTGTTTGTCAAGAACGATGCAGCTAGAATGCTGCTTGTCAACGACTCTGTACTACATGTAAAGACGATTTATCCATTTATATCCAAATCAGTAATTAAATAATAATAATAATAATAAGAGCCTAATTATAAAATAAAAAAAGAGTATCAAAATATGGGCACAATTCGGTGGCCTGTACAATTGGGGCGTATTTTGCAGCTGGGATATCTTTGAAAATGTCACAATTAACCTGAACTAACCGCATATTTCTTTACAGAAATCCTTACAGTGTCACATGTAAGGATTTTTGTTTTTGTTAGAAACAGTAGAAAGCCAGTGCTACCTTTTGTGTCTTAATCTCAATACAAGTTATAAAAATTGTAAACAAATTGCAAACATCATACTTTATTTAGCCTACCATCACACTGCTTATACTGCTGTACACAATAAGCCACTTTGTTCATTTATATCTTGTACATATCTTCGGATTCGTCTGAAAGAAGAAAGTCATATACACCTAGGATGACTTGAGGGTAATTTATGGGCTAATTTTCATTTTTGGGTGAACTAACCCTTTAACTCTCTTTCTCTGAATCCTTGAGTCAAGCCTTAAAATGTGTATATATGTGACCCTGGACGACAAAACCAGTCATAAATAGCACGGGTATATTTGCAGCAATAGCCAACAATACACTGTATGGGTCAAAATTATACATTTTTCTTCTCTGCCAAAAATCATTAGGATATTAAGTAAAGATCATGTTCCATGAAGATATTTTGTAAATTTCGTACCATAAATAAATCATAAACTAAATGTATGATTAGTAATATGCATAGCTAAGAACTTCATTTGGACATCTTTAAAGGCGATTTT
>NW_015653519.1:374728-397860 GCF_001515625.1 Sinocyclocheilus rhinocerous | reverse complement strand
TTTTGCACCCTCAGATTGCAGATTTTCAAATAGTTGTATCTCAGCCAAATATTGTTATATCCTAACAAACCATACATCAATAGAAAGTTTATTTATTCAGCTCTCAGATGATGTATGAATCACAATTTCAAAAAATTTACCCTTATGACTGATTTTGTGGTCCAGGGTCACATATGTGTATTTTTTCTGCCCTTTTGAAAACACCTGAGAACAGATTATTTTGTGATTAGATCTTAGATTTTTTTATATATATATATTACTGGCTGTCTCTAACCCTGCTCTTGCAAAGCCACTGCTCACTCCAACATCTGCAGATTTTAGTAGAGTTGGAGACCCCTAGCTGGCTTATAATAAAATAATCAAACAAATCAACTAAACAACTGCCAACAACCAATCAAAATTCATAGCAAGCTAAATTCTGAATACATGACTATTACTTAAATGAAGCAGTGTACCAATTTCACTAAATTTTATGAGAATTAACAACAAAGTGTGGCTATAATAATCTAATTTATGTTTCTTATTAACTAGAAAGAATTAGAGTGAAAGGAAGAGAGAGACTGTCCGTGTGTAAATTGCATCTGTGCAACATCTCTCTAAAGACGTGAGAGTAATTAATTCAAAAGCAGCATTGTTACTCCCTAGTTGCTGAGAAATATAATGCAGCAATTCATTAGCAAATCTATTGTATTAATAAAAGTTGTGGGGCAGCATTGACAGTAGTGTTTCTGATCGCTGTCAATCAATCAATTTACCCAGCCCATAAATAAGAAATAGAAGTGATTTTTTTTATTCATAATTTTTAATTCATATGTAGTTTTTTTGGGTTTATTGTTCACATGATAAATCTTGTTTTGTTTAGACTACTTCCATGTTATGGTTTCCACTTGAATGTGTAACATGTCATAATAACAAACACCCAACAAATGTATGAGTCTTCCAAATGCATTTGAAAGCAGCAGAAGTTACAGGAAGGTGATTTGGTTAAAGCTAAACTCTGCAGGAAAGTGAACCTTGAAGGCCAGAGTTGAGAACCCCTACCATGTGGTGTCCCATTTGTCATTTTAAAATTCAGAAGTGTGTTCATGGCCGCCCCCTCAGTGCAGATTTCTGCCAAGCCCATACAATGAGACAAGCTCTATGCCAGACTTCTACCTGACAGTAAAGCGATATGTTTTTTTGTTTTTTTTTAAAGCGCTTAAGTATTTTGTCACTCTATAATAGGGTGACCATACATCCTCTTTTCCCCGGACATGTCCTCTTTTTGGACCTAAAAAAATGCGTCCAGGTGTACCCCCGGATTCTAAATCGCCCAAAATGTCCGGGATTCGGCTTTTGCTTTCTATAATCGCCATTCATTGTGTGCATTTTTGTATTAAAGCTCTGTGCGGGACTGTTTTCTTAAGCCCGCTCCCAATTTCTGACCATTACTGCCTGCTCCAGCATTCTGATATTGAATATAATTTTCGCACATCACCCTGTTGAAAAAAACAGCATATGCTGGTTAGGTATGTTTTGATGCTGGGATGCTGGTTTATGCTGGTCCTTTGCTGGTTTAAACTGGTCCTTTGCTGGTTTAAGCTGGTCCTTTGCTGGTTTATGCTGGTCCTTTTGCTGGTTTATGCTGGTCATGTGCTGGCAAAGGACCAGTATAAACCAGCAAAAGGACCAGCATAAACCAGCAAAGGACCAGTTTAAACCAGCAAAGGACCAGCTTAAACCAGCAAAGGACCAGTTTAAACCAGCAAAGGACCAGCATAAACCAGCATCCCAGCATCAAAACATACCTAACCAGCATATGCTGGTCTTTTCAACAGGGCAGGAAGCCGTTATCAATATGCGGAGTAAATCGCTTTGGATGCAGCTCGTGTTGCTAAATCCGCATTTTTTCCACGGAATTGGACTGATTTTAAACTGTTGCGGCGGGTTGATTTTCTTGCATAGGTTTGAAATATTGCATAAATTACCTTCGACTGAAATACTTAATGAAACATTTTGCATTCTACCTATGATAAAACTGTGGTAGGCTAGATGATAAGTTTTGTGAAGGATGGAAGCCTTTTAGCTATTTATGATCAATCTGCAAAATGGTGACTGTAAAGTATGTATTTGAGGTATGGAAATGACATATTTTGAGTTTTGATATGGGATATGGTCATGCGCTACTTTGGGGGCAACTTTAACCCCCCTCAAACTCAACACCCAATGCCCCCCACCCCCGTCTGCGTCCTTCCCCCACTGTCCTCTTTTTTGAAAACTAAAATATGGTCACCCTACTCTATAATCCCTGAAGATGTCAATCACTTCAGTTGAATATCACCTCACTGAGTTCTGCACTCTTGCGGAAAGAGTGATGCAACATGAGTAAATTTGCACTTTTCATGATTAGGTAATTGTGACAGCTGTAATCGTAATCATGGTTATTTTCCTGATGAATTGAGGTATTTCTGCTAAGAACAAAATGCACCAAAATGAAATACATTTATCCTTTGCAGACTGTATGTGCAATCTGGTCTATCCATGTTCGCTTTTATCCAAAACTGATGAATGTGATTCTGGCAACTTTTTATTATGTTGTTTGTTATACATATTGTGGCAGTTAATAAATTAAATGTCCAGTGAGTGGTGCTACAAATTTAATGGTTCACTGCATTTAAAAATAGCATACTACCTACAGTAAAACAAAACAAATGCAGACATTTGCTGAAGCAACCATGCTATTTTTACTTACCTGTACAAGTCTTCGAGCTCTTTTATCGTGACTCATGTTTCACTGGACTCGTACTCAAGCAACCCACATCTCATGTGCAATGCTATACCACTTGAATAACCATGCACGTTTACTATGTCAGAAAAGCAATCCATATGGGGCTGGTGATGTTACGCAACCATCAAAATTTGTTAGTTCACATACACTATGTAAGTGTTTTGAGGCCATAACATAGTATTGCGCAAAGAACCGTGCATTTATTAATTGATAATCTGCCCCTGCCTGTAATCATAATGGAATAAAATTTGTTTGTGTTCTACTGCCGCTAAAGCTTTATTTCAGCTGGAATCTGCAGTGAACGTATTTGGAGTTTTGCAAAAAAATGTAGTTAAAAGGCTTTTTTAACCAATGAGCTTTGATTGCATTTTTCAGACAAGGTCACTTATTTCTCGAGTGATAACTAGAAACACTGTTTTGCACTGTTTGTGCATCATTTGAGTTTATATATTCCTATTCCATTCTTACTGTTTGACATTAACATTTTTTCTTCAGACACTCAATGAATTGTTCAAATACAGCATGTACAAAGCATAAAACATTTAATGAGGCATTTTTTGCTAAATAAGAAGTGTTTGTTAAATTCAAACACTGCATCGTTTCACATTGTGTAGCTTTGGTGCTGTAATGTGGGATTAACCCCACAAAATCAGGGTCATAACCCTGGGATAAAAGCAGTGATAAGACCCTTTCAAAATGACATGTGTGAAACATTGTTTTACCTAGGGTTAAAACACATTTTAAAAGCCTCTAACCCGGGGTTAAGCGCAGTGTGAAAAGGCCTTTGGAGTCTTATATGTGTCTATGCTTTCTATGATGTAAGAGCGACACGCTCTCGATGATTATAGCAAAGCAGGCATGTATGTAGTTTTCCTGCGAGAACCCAATGACATTTAACTCAATATCTCACAGGACAGACTATCCTCTTCCTTGCCCAGCATTCACAGCACAGGGGATTAACTGTAACCAATCCATCAATCTTACTTTACTCTTTCACACTTACACCCCATGAACAGAGTACACCTTATTCTTTATGTATTCCAGTATGTTCAGTAAGTTAAAACACACACAAAGTTAAATACAATCTGCTCATCTTAAAAAGTTTGGAATTATTATGAACTTTTATTTCAAGAATCAAACATTGGCACTTTGTTTCTGAGTACCTGAGATGATCTTGTTATTTTACCAATTACAAAATATAATCTCTCTTTCTCTCTCTCTCTTCTTTCTACCTTATTCGGTTTGGGGTGTAACATGACCTGGACATGTTCTGGACAGGCTTCTAAATAATTCATTGAATTCTTATTGCGTGAGGACACCATGATCTTGTCTTGTTTCACCTTCTACAACTTGACACAGACACATTTAGAGTTGCTTAAGCTGGTGTTCCCTGTTTCTGCTGACTTAGAACAGCTGAGCTACAGATACACGTTCTGTCAGGACACCGAGCTATGCTCTCATATTTATCAAACATGTTACATTTGTAGGCATCGTTGTAACTTGTATCTGACATATCCACAGGATTATTATATAATTAGTGGCATTGTGAAGGCTGTGGATCAAGGAAACAGTAAAAATAGTGGTAATGGCTACATTTGTGACACTTGTATTGGTGTTGAACTAAAAATCACCCGATATTCACAATGTAGAATCTATTCACTTTTACTTGTTTTGTTTTTAGCTATGTTCAGAATAAAATACATCATTTACAACAATAATTTCAAACATCAGTGCCTCATCACAATGCTATTTTAATTCAGTAAGTGCCAGATATCATCTCAAAACTACGTAAGATTATTTATCATTTTTAATCCCGTTTTATTTCAGAACTGAATACAATGTAATTTGTCACACTAAAAATGAGAGGTGAAGTTGAGTGCATTGTATTGTGGGATGCAGTATTGTGTTCTGTTGGATAGCTGGATAGGAAGTTGTGTACCTCATTAGGGAATGGTCCATGCAAGGATGCAGTTTTCTGTTTATTTAACTAATACTGGTTTCTATTATGATTTAGTGAACACTGTACCATGGATCTTAGATGTCATAGAAGACTGTTGCATTCCAGCTTTTTGTAGATACTTTGATTTATTTATTTAAAGTGTGTGCCAGTTGGTGCAGTTGTTCACGCATGCCTCCCACTAAAGGCCATATTAAAAGTTTCATGTTTATGCATGGTAGAGGAACTCGAGGCTCATGTCTGGTTGGGTGAAAGTAATCTGTTAAACCATGCTTAGTATAGCCTTTTCTTGCTTTCTCATCAAAGTAGAGAAGACTTCAAATACATCAAATAACTTGCAGGTTATGGCATTTGTGTTCATGTTCTTGATTTTTATGCTTGCTTAAAAAATTAATTAGCCATGGTATGGTGATTGTCCTTCACATTCTCGAAATTCAGAAAAACCCTAAACCCCTTCCTTAGTATTTTGTCTTTTTTCCAGTTCAAATATCTAAACATTCAATAACACTTTATTTTAAGGTGTACTTGTTGCACGTTACATGTACTTACTATTATAATAACAATAAATGATGCATAATTACATGCAAGTAACCCTAAGCCAAACCCTAATACTAACCCTAACCAGCCTTAATGGGGGGCAAGGTTAGGACGAGAGATTCCAAGAGGTCCAAGATCCCCCCACCCCCCGAATCAATGATGTTCAGGGGGCCCGGAAACCATAGCGGCGCCCCTGACCCTTAATCTATATCTTCTAAACACAATACTTAATAAAACTTGATACACACAGACCACAGAACTTTCTGAGAATGCACACCAAGCTGCATCATAATTTTACCTATGGTGGCATTACAACTGAAAATCCTGTAACTGTATGATTGGTGATGTTGAAACTTTTTTGGTCAAAATCCTAAATATGTATTTATTTTTTATGTTTAATTCAATACATAATTTAACCGCCATTCTAATGTTCTGATAAAACTACTTTTTCGAACTCCTCAGAGGTTCATTAGATCTTCACCAACTCAGCTCTAGACCACCAAAGAGTAATATGCATACATTTTTTAATGCATTAAATTATTGTTGACCTAAATAAACTGTTCATTTAACTCTGCATCTGAGTGCTTTCTCTCCTAGACCACATCTGACAGTGTTCTTAATCTATATGTAAACATTTTTGTGTGCACAAGATTTGGCTTAAAAGTCATTGGCCAAATCTAACAAATATATTGGATTGTATCTATAACAAAAAGCTCCCGGAAGAGCAGAACTCAGTCCCAGGACCGGGACTTGCAGAGATGGTCTGGAGCCAGAGAAGACACACAGGAAAAAACACTCTGACAAGTGTAACAGCCAAAATGAACTGGCACAAGATCCACACAGACAGGTTGAACAGAAGCAGAAATCAAGAGTCAAATGAGGCAGACAGGTGAAGTAACTAAACAGATAACAAGGGAGTAGGGTTCAGATGCATTGGGGAACAAACAGTGTGACATAAACAAAAGCCACGTGCTCAAACCAACACTGAGACAAGACAGAAGTGCACATGGCAAAGAAAAACGAATAAGCCATGTGCTCAAACTGAAAAAAGGTGACAAACTAGTTAACGGAAAGGAAGCCATGCACTCACAACAGAGACCCACAACATGGAGCATGAGTGTCGGGATTCAGCAACAGGTCCTCAGCTATAACAGAAGTGTCAAGATCCAGATGTTATGTTCCGAACACATGACTGAAAAAAAGAGCGCATTGCAAAGAAACTGAGCCAGATGCTATGTACTCCCACACAGAGAAAAGAACAAGATTCTTAACAGAACCAAGAGGAGAGCACATGGCCAGGCAAAAAAAAGTCCCTCAGCCTTCCTTTGACGGTTGTTGTAAAGCTAGACGAGCAGGGAAATGGAAGAAGGAAGATTCTGCATTCTCTAGAATCCTCTTTAGGGCCAGTTTGTTCTGTCACATGCAGTCAAGGAGAGTGAGGAGGATACAGAGTTAAATTACCATATCAAAAGGGTAATAACTAAAATGAAATCACATTAGACAGAGCACACATGGAGATTAAATGGAGACAGAAGTCAAGAAGCAGACAGGTGAGGTAACAAACAATCAGGTAAACATAGGGTCTGGTTTCAAACACAACAGACCACATCACACACAGAAGCAAACCAAAGCACAGGGACTGATAAAAGAGCGCATGGCACAGAAACTGAATGCGACAAGAACAAGATGCTCAACAGAGCCAGCAGACGTGTAAATGCGTCATGTGTGCATCATACATGGGAGGTCCACTAATATTGTTTCATGAATGAATTTACGCATATAATCTTTAAGCGATTGTGCTTGAGGTAAGTGTGTTTGGCATGCTTTCTGCAAGGAGGGTATAGCAAAATACCTAAGCAAAATTCCTAAAACAGTGGTATAGGCAACCCTGCTCCTTGTTCTCCTCGTGCAGACTTCAGTTCCAACCCTATTCCAAAACACCTGCTAGTTAAGTTAACCTGAACACCTTGATTAGCTAGCCTGGCTGAATCAGCTCACACTTATCAGCTTATATACTACAGTAAATTGAAAGTTTAGATGACTCAATCCTCCTGAACCTATGTTTAGAATGCCTTTTAAAAAACATCTGAGGATGCACATCATGAAGTTAGTTCTTAGAGAGAATGTACAGAGCTGATAAACAAGCATGTTAGCTATCGATCTTTTGTGAAAGCCTAATATAACCGACCCAGGCTCATTGGAAAAACATGCATGGTGAAATTTCTACAAAATTATATTATGTGGCTTCTAGCACAATTCGCAACACTTTCAAGGTGAAATGTCCAGTGAGTAGCACTAGAAGCACATTCGGTTTTATCCAAAACAGATGAATGTGAATCTGGCAATGTTTTAGAGCAAAAAGTTTAAAGTTTTAACGTATTTGAAAATAAACCAAACCCTAGTCTAAACCTAACTGAAAGATTTGTGAGATATGCTGATACAACTTTAACTTGCTTCTACAAGTCTTTTAGCTATTTTATCATGACTTTTGTCTCAACACATCGGAAAGTAGCAGCCAGACTGTAAGTTCATTGACAAGTGATCAGCTGTCTCCAAAAAACAGTGTACTTGGTCATGCAGCTTTTATTACATGTTTATAGGAAAGGTATGCTCCTCCTTTAGAGGACTACAGATCAGTGGTGCGTTTCCCAAAATCATTAACCAACTATGGTCGCAAGTTCCATTGAACTCTGTTGGTAACAACAGAACTTGTGACCATAGTTTAGTTGCTTTTGAGAAACGCACCCCAGATAGTCATCCAGTCAGTGAGAACATATAAAGAGGGCAGCTCAGAACTATATAGGTCTATATGTTGGAGCAGGATTGGAACTGACGTCTGCAGGATGGTAGCTCTCTAGGAGCAGGGTGGAGATCCCTGATGCAGGTTTACAGAGACATACTAATCTGGCCTAGCAGTCTTTCTATTGAGATGCATTAAGTGTCCAACTGTGCTTCATTGAATTTCCCCCAATCTTCTTCTCCTTTTTGCTACATGGAAAAAGCATCCCCTTTGTTATAGCTGGAATCTGCATTTCTCCCCATCCTTTTCTCACTCCATGGCTATGTTCCATTAGTATGTCTGTCATAAACATATATCAAATATTATGCAAGCTCACTCCCATTCTTCTTATTTGTGTTTCCTGTCTATCTTTAGCTCTCTATCACCATTACTCTCTAGCATTTGAGTAGCCTCTTTTTAAACGTCAGGCCCTGGCTTCTTATTAGAGGCAGTGTAATTACAAGAAACCTTATCTCTTCCATCTACAGGAATCAAAATGAAAATTAGTTTAAATGATCTCAGAGAATTAGGTTCTGTAGACATTTACATTTAGTCATTTAGCAGACTCTTTTATCCAAAGCGACTTACGAATGAGGACAATAGAAGAGATCATAACCAACAAAAGAGCAATAATATGCAAGTGCTATGACAAGTCTCAGTTAGCCTAAAGCAGTACACATAGCAAGTACAGTGCCCTCCACTAATATTGGCACCCGTGGTAAATATGAGCAAAGGCGGATGTGAAAATAAATCTGCATTGTTTATCCTTTTAATCTTTCATTCAAAAAAAAAAATTTAAATCACAAAATTCTAACCTATCATTGAAGTAAAACAACTGAAAGTGGGGAGAAAACCTCATGATGAAATAAATGTTTTTTCTCCAATGCATATATATACCCATCTATGTGGATATGGATATATATGGTGACAAACAGGCAGTAAAAAAATGCTTTTTTTGTAAAAGACCTTTTTTGGAAAAAAAAAATGCATATAGGCCTATTTATGTAGTGTGAAGTCTGATCTTTGAGAAAATATAAAGGGTCACTAACTTCATAAATTCTTTCACTGCTTTTTTAAACATTTTTACTGAACTGTACCATAAATTTGTCCTATGGTGTGACATAGCAAAAATTAAGGGGAAAAAAAACTCTTAATAATACATAAATAGCATGAGAGAGATTTATCTTCATTGTTAGACACTTATTTTCATATAGTGCTATTTATTTAATATGAAATTATAATTAACATAATTTTTTCCACATGACTTGTTGGACAATTTCAAGACAAACTTTGACAAGAAGACAAATTTTGCTGTCATCTGCTCAAAACTGCTGAAAATTATACCATTATAAGCTGAGTGATATTTATATCTCCCCTATTACAATACTCAGCTGTTTTTTAAGATATTTTGAGATTAAAAACAAATCTGTGGTTCTTTTATATGTGTCACACCATAGGACATTACGCCACACTAAAGGACGGAAATGATTTTGATTCTATTTTCTTTCTGCGTCGTTCTCTTAGGATCTCCTGCCTTCTGGTGGATCCCTGTTCATTTTCTGTCTATATATCCATGTCCTCTCTCTTCCACTAATTTCTCTCCCTCAATTCTTTCTGTCTCAAAAACAAAGTATCACATTTTATACTTATTTTCATGACATTTTATAACAGTACAAGTTTTCTGTAAAACATCGGAAAATAGTTTAATGTAATTGTTGCATTTAAAGAACACTGAAAATGATCAAAAAAGAATAAAAAGGAGTTAAATAAATCTTATTTATTTATTTTAAATGCTTTTTAAAGAGACCTTGTCCTCTAGTGTGACATCTTTGTCCTATGGTGTGACAATACAGGCGTCACACCGGAGGACATTTTCTGTCACACCATAGGATATTTCAGCCTTTTGTGTCAATTAATGACCTTGCTATTCTGAGCTAACCTGTCATTAGAGGTAAGCAAGACACATTTGCATAATTTTCCGTCCTTATGTAGTTTAATGTACAGTTTTTAATTAAAAAATATAATTTAGGGTTGTCACACCAAAGGACAACAAAACGTAACATTTTTGTAGTGGTTCCAAAAAAGTTAAATATTTGAACAATTCTGAGACAAAAATTTACCATGTGCACATGTCATGGGCTTCACAGGGGGCTTTAGTAACACGACCATGAATGGGGTCCTTCAACTAATGAAAGTTTTCTCTGGAATTGGCCGATTTAAAATCAGGATATGAATAACACTGCAGCTTTCATAACAACACGTCCATATAGGACAAAGGAATGTTTAACGATTTACTGCATTTTACGACAATATTAATTATATACATTTCTTATCTTGTGGGACAGTGAACATGCCATGTCACTCTAACAACCCATAATAAAAAAGAAGACTAGTAGATAGAATAGAAAAAGAATCGAGAAAGCTAGTGTAAGAGGCCTTTTTTTTAATAAAGAATACAAGCATTTAGAAAACGAATAGAGAGTGCAAGTGTTAGAGGGTCAAGTGTTTTTTTAAAGAAAAAAAAAACAAATAGATAAAATAGAATTAGAATAGAGAGTGCTAAAGTTAGAGGGTCAAATAAAGATGGAAGAGATGTGCTTTAGCCGTTTCTTGAAGATGGCTTGGGACTCAGCTGCTTGAATTGAGTTGGGCAGGTCATTCAACCAGGAGGGAACAGTTACTGTAAAAGTCTGTGAAAGTGATTTTGTGCCTCTTTGGGATGGTATCCCTATTTTATGACATGGCAATTTCGTAAGAATTTGTATAATGTGATTCAAAAAGTAAGAATTAAGGCCCACCCTTAAACCTAACTGTCAGTGGCGCATAAACAGATGGCAAGAAAACAAATGACACCATATATGAATTCATATAAATTATATGAATTCACCAAATGTAGTTACGAGTTGTCACAAGAGTGTGTTCGACATGAAATACTGTAAATATGTTTTCAGTAATTAGCCATGGATACTTGGCTAAAATACCTAGTGATGCACTACATCATTAGTTTTCTAATCAGATCTTAATGCTAAGACAGATCTGAAAAGGATCATAGGAAATGATTGTGTTCTTGTTCATGACAAACCAATGTGTGGATGTCAGTGTGACATTTAAGCCTCCCATGTAACCACACTCCTCTAATGCTTGGTCCAAATTAACCTTCCAGCACTCCTCTAACTGCCCCCTCCCATCCGAGGCCACTTGGCCCATCACTCACTCTAGCTCTCTCACCTTCTGCACTCTCCTTATTCCACTGACCATGCATGTTCCAAAAACAGATCAACTTTTCATTTCAGTGCTACCCCCTATGTATGCTACTGCCTCATGCTCCTTGCCCACCAAATAACCCCCCACATTCTCAAGTCTGAGATGCCGAATACGTTCAACCCCTAGACTATAACTCGGCCCTGCAGAGCCATACGCAACTGATTGGAATTTTGGGGTGTGGCGACGGGCAACTTTGACCAATAGGGCAGCCGGCAGCAGTATAAAACACTGCACATGTGTGAATTTATTCGCTCTTTCTGTCAGTCCATCACTCCTGTGAGGAGGGGGTCCAAGTAACGGGGGGCAGATTTTGAAGTACAGAGAGCAACAAGAGCAATAGGGATAATCAATTAAAGGCACGGATAGACCTGTTTAACTAAGCTTTTGCCACTCCTGAAGATCCTTCACCCCTGACAGGATGGAGGGCGCCCATAGCAAGGCTCCGGCCGAATGTCTGGCCTACTTCACAGTTAGTGAAACCACAGGTCTTTCCCCGGATCAGGTCAAGAAGAACCTGGCTAAGTACGGCTACAATGGTGAGATTCATGAGATGTTTTGAAGACGCATGCAGGGTTTAATAGAAAGACAACCAAACACTCTGACTGGTGGACATGTCTCATTTTAGGAAGGCACAGAGATAGCATTACAATAGTGCTTTTGGGTTAAACTTTTAAATTGTGAAAACAGTAAATGCAATTTCATAGATGGTTTAGGGTTTTCAGAATTTTCAGTGGCATTTCAAGGGACATCAACAGGTTGTGGTGCAGAAGCTGGGATTGAAAATAGACTTTGGCGGAGGGGGAGAAGGGAAGAAAGACAGGTGATGGCACAGCAGCCTTGCTTGGTTATTTGAGAGGTCTTATTAGATTAGCAGTATTTCAGGCAGACGGGGGAGGGAGATTCTTAGGTTCTGGATGAAGTTGGCCTGGGTGATTAGATATGTCACTGGCATTACCAAGTAATGATGTACAAAACAGGCCCTGTTGTACAGAGAGAACATGGCAAAGTAAAAAAAAAAAAAAAATCTGATGTAATGATCCCAAGTGTGTGAGACTGAACATGTTCTTTTTAACTAATACTTTCTGTAAGTCATCTGCAAAGTTCTTAAAATGCCTCAACTTCCTTTTTCATATGTGTCATATAAAAATCAGCTGGAAATGTTATGGCTTAATAGCGCCTCTGAGGTACAGTGAAAGATTGGCCAGGGTAATGCTGTTGTGCTGTCTTGAATTCTGGTCAGTTGTTAATTTTCTTTCTTTCTTTCTTTTTTTCTCTCTTTTCTCCGTCTATACTTTGTTTCTCAGAGCTGCCAGCTGAGGAGGGTAAGTACACACATATTGCTAAAAAAGTGACATCATGAGAAATAAATCAAGTCCATATTTACCAGCCACTATGACAGCAATAGAATCTTAAAATCTAGTAAGGATTGAACTAAATTCCCATTCCTTTTAGGAAAATCCATCTGGGAGCTGGTCATTGAGCAGTTTGAAGATCTGTTGGTCAGAATTTTGCTGCTTGCTGCCTGCATCTCTTTCGTAAGTTACTGACAAGTGGACAGTTCCGAAAAACTGCAAATATACCAGCAAACACAGAGAAAAATCAATACTCATGTTTGAGGTGTTCATCTAAATGTTGATATTTACTAAATATAAATATTAATATATTTTTTTTATTGAGCATAATGTGAACATTATAAAATGATTGGATGTAAATCATATATAGAATCATATATTTTTTAGAACAAACGAGTTCTCTAAACCGAGACCTTGTGTATGTACAAAACATATTAAACACTTTGCTTCATGTGATTTATTCAGATCTGTCAGCATATAGATACAGCATGTCGCACAATTTTAAACACACCCTTTAAACTTTAGTGGTGTGTCATGTGTACAGCTGTTGTGACAGTATAGGTTGCCATTCTGCACTTCATGCTGTAACATACACCATGACCATCTATGGTGTTACGCAACAAGGTACACAAGCAAATTTGCCATTTATTTTAGCGTTATGGTTATGTGCAAAAGTCAACATAGAACTGAGAGCAGTACAGCATCAGCATTATGATATGTTGGCAGTATTACCTACTGCAATGTAGAATCAAATAGTATCCTATAGAGATGCTTGATCTTAATTTATTGTGCCAGGAAGCCATACAAATGGTGTTATTTATCTCAAAGCGTTCTAAGCAGGAAAGACTCCGTAAGGTGGATTTTTAGGGGGTTCAGCGAGTATTGGGAGGTAAGAGGTGAACATGGGGGGTATTAATGTCTGCCCCCCTCCACACTGTGCCTCAACCAGCTGTTCCAATAACCTTAGAAGGAAAATATTAAGGGGCTCAGAAGACGAGTGTGAGGGAGAAGGGGTTATTTTAAGAAGGACTCAAGTTGAAGACAGAAACTCGATACTTTTGAAAGGTCAGGAGAGATGCATGAGAGAAAGCACAGCGAGAGTTGCTATAACAGCAGGTCTGTTGTGCAACAATATTGTGAAATAATGTTTTGGCTGGTTTTTATGCATGCATGCATTGCACAAGAGAAGAAATTAAGCAACCAGACCAATAGCATCATGAATTTCAGAAGTAATATTCAGGGTGGGGTGGGCCCAGTAAGCCTCTACGCCTTCCACTGATCAATAAATTAAAAAAGTTGATTCGAAAGTACTTGGAAAAATATCTTTAACTTCTCTAAAAGCTTTATATTAATGGTGTAATTGCCTATAAATTTTTACTACATTTTGTAAGATTTAACTTCAGATTACTTTGTGTTTCCTCTCATCCTCTCATAAAACACTATTGAGTGTGATAACATTATTTAGCAAAACTGTATACTGAAGTACAAAACTCTGTACTGAAGTACATTCTGAAATTATTTTAAGGACCTTTTTTAATATCTTCCATGGATGATATATGTCTTATCAGGTCACTATGTACCTTATGCTGGTTTCTAATGTCTCTCTTTCTGTGTTTTTAGGTCCTGGCCTGGTTTGAGGAGGGTGAAGAGACCGTCACTGCCTTTGTTGAGCCTTTTGTCATTTTGCTCATTCTCATTGCCAATGCCGTCGTCGGTGTGTGGCAGGTAATGCACCAAATACACAGATATATGTAGACTTTACTGATTTCATAAAGTAAATTAAGTGAAGGCATAACTCACTTGCATCTGTTATGTAAACCAAGCAAATGTCTGTCTGTCATTCAAGGAGCGTAATGCTGAGAGCGCCATTGAGGCTCTGAAAGAGTATGAGCCTGAGATGGGTAAGGTCTACCGTTCTGACAGAAAGAGCGTCCAGATGATCAAGGCCAGAGAGATTGTCCCCGGTGACATTGTGGAGGTGTCTGGTACGTCTTTTCACATGCTCTTTTTTCACAGTCTCTTCATTTTGGAATAGCTTATAGAAATACTTATTATTTTTTTAATAAACGCTGTATTCAGTGCACAGTTTGCAGATTTTCTGTATGTCTAGAAGTCCCATGGTGACCTAGTTTTTTGTCGCTATGTGCAGTATACAACAGAGCACGTTGCATAGAATACTATACCCACCACATACACTATAATCTTTGGTCCATAGCTAAATACATTTTTTCAAGTTTCCTATAGGTCTGATTTTTGTTCAGGTTCTTTTTGTTGTTGCACTGGTCACGAATCACGAATGTTTTGCTACACTGCTAACTCATTCTTTCCTCTTCCCTAGTTGGTGATAAAGTTCCTGCTGACATCAGGATTACTGCTATTCGTTCCACCACCCTTCGTGTTGACCAGTCCATCCTGACTGGTTAGTGCTTTTAACAGTGTTCACCTCTACTCTCTACTCTAACAATGATCATTAAAACGGGCCCATTGGTATAAAATTTGTTAGAACATTAAAAGTAAACAAATGCTGCAAACATGACAAGTGGTTTCTTTTTAATTAAAATTAATTTGTAAAGCAGCAGCACTCTCCTCTCCAGTGTATATTTATTGTGTATTATATTTTATTGTAATTGTATATAAATATGGTTAACTCTTTGTACAGGTGAGTCCGTCAGTGTGATCAAGCACACCGAGCCTGTCCCCGACCCTAGAGCTGTCAATCAGGACAAAAAGAACATGCTTTTCTCTGTGAGTTTTCATCCACACACTCATCCAGCTACCCATCAATTGGTTTCTACTCATACTCATACCTCAATACACACAAGTTTCTGGAAAAAAGTTCCTATCAGATAATGATAGCTCTAACCTTAACCCAAATCCTAACATGGTAACTGTGATTTTGCCCAGTACAATGGGTTTTTGGTACTGGAACAACAAACGTAATCATAAACCTAACCATTAACCCCAACTCCAGCCTGATCATAAAGTCTTCATGGTAGAAAGAAGTATTGTTCCAAGAACAAGAAGTATTTTAAGTTTCCTTTCCCACCTATAGGGCACAAACATTGCTGCTGGCAAGGCTATTGGAGTTGCTGTCGCTACTGGTGTATCCACTGAGATTGGTAAGATCCGTGACCAGATGGCCGCCACAGAGCAGGAGAGGACCCCTCTGCAGCAGAAACTGGATGAGTTCAGTGAGCAGCTCTCTAAGGTTATCTCTCTGATCTGCATCGCTGTCTGGATGATCAACATCGGCCACTTCAATGACCCCGTCCATGGTGGATCCTGGATCCGTGGCGCTGTCTACTACTTCAAGATCGCTGTTGCTCTGGCTGTAGCTGCTATCCCTGAGGGTGAGCATGATCACATGTGCAACACATCTCCCAAAGTTAATTATGTAATTCCCACTACACACAACATTATGTCCAGAACAGGGCTGAAAGTATGACCTTTAGTCTATACTTTACATAAAGCATAGTTACCGTATCTAAACCTTTTGAGATTATCAATATTATTAAAAGATATTAATCCAACCATAAACTGTACTCTCGTCAGGTCTGCCTGCTGTCATCACTACCTGTCTGGCTCTTGGTACCAGACGTATGGCCAAGAAAAATGCCATTGTCCGTTCACTGCCCTCTGTGGAGACCCTGGGCTGTACTTCTGTCATCTGCTCCGACAAGACTGGCACCCTGACAACCAATCAGATGTGTGTGACCAAAGTAGGTGTTCAGCTATCTTTATGTACACAGATCAACTAAGAAATAATGAAGCTATTGCTAGTACTGATATACTGTAATCCTAAAGGTGAAGTGTGTAATTATTTCACAGAGGAAATACTCTTCTCCCAGTTTAATCTGCTGAAACAACTGTAAGCCTTCGTTAGGCTGACTTTCAGAGTTCACTTTCAAAACATTGCTAAGATAATATCATTTAAGCTTTTTCCAGGCTCAAATGGCAACTTGGATCAACCAAGTTTGAGAGTTTGGGGAAGGACCATTTATTTATTTATTTTCAGAAAAATGGCAGATTGGAAGGGGAAATAGGTGTGTTTGGAAAAAAGCACGTTTTTTTTGTAATTTCTTTGGGTGCTGCAAGTGGTACTGAAATCACACACTTTACCTTTGAACATGGGTACTGTATAAGTCTTGTGCATGTATACATTTATATTAATATTGGGATATTTTTACTTGCACACTAAAATGAAATTGTGTATTATTACAGATGTTCGTCATTGATAGAGTTGATGGTGATCACGTTGAACTTGACAGCTTTGATATCTCTGGCTCCAAATATACACCCGAGGGTGAGGTGTAAGTACACAATAAAAGACTTCCCCTAAAATGCTCCTTTTTATTATCAGGCTATCAGCATGTCAAAGTCACAATTGTAATCTGAGTGGCATATTTCTCTTAGCACAAAGTTGGGTGCTCGTGTTGACTGCGGTCAGTATGACGGTTTAGTTGAGTTGGCCACCATCTGCGCCCTCTGCAATGATTCCTCCCTTGACTACAATGAGGTGAGAGATACATACTCTTTCACACTTCATTCTTTTGTTCTCTTTTCTATATTTGTCTGAAGACAAAAACTGTCATCTACCTCTGTGTTACAGTCCAAGAAGATCTATGAGAAGGTCGGTGAGGCCACTGAAACTGCTTTGAGCTGCTTGGTTGAGAAGATGAATGTTTTTAAGTCCAATGTCAACAACCTGTCCAAGATTGAGAGAGCAAATGCCTGCTGTACTGTAAGTAGAGATGTAAACCTTCTTAAAACATCAGTCATGTAGCTTGGCACTGATAGCTCTGTAACTCAAATTTGTTTCCATTTTTATCCTGTGTAGGTTGTGAAGCAGCTGATGAAGAAGAACTTCACTCTGGAGTTCTCCCGTGACAGGAAATCCATGTCTGTGTACTGTACCCCTTCCAAGGGTGATGCAGGCTGCAAAATGTTTGTGAAGGTATGTGTCCCACTCAGAAAAGTACCATGGTTTCTTAGAAGTTCCTTGCAAATAACATGGTATATGAAATTATATGTTATCTAGTGCATCATTGTACCATGGTACTGTCACAATATTATTTGTAAGGATTTAAGAAGTAAATGATCACAAAAATGTTAATATTGATGGGGATCTTCAACAAAATAATAGATGCATTTCATGACTCCTCATTTTGTAAATATAGGGCGCTCCAGAGGGTGTGATTGACAGGTGTTCCTATGTACGCGTTGGTTCTACTCGGGTACCCCTGACTGGCATTGTAAAGGATAAGATCATGTCCGTCATCAAGGAGTGGGGTACTGGCCGTGACACTCTCCGTTGCCTGGCACTTGCCACCCGAGACAGTCCCCTGAAGGTTGAAGAAATGAACCTTGAGGACTCTACTAAATTTGCTGACTATGAGGTGAATATGAAAAACATAACACCTTACTGAATTTCATCTATCCATTCTCCCATGTCTGGCTGGTAAAGCTTATTGCCCAGCAAGTCTTACTAGTTAAACTAGCTTGTAAGGCTGCCAGCCCGTGCTAGAGACCAGCATCGGACACTTTGGATGTGGCTGCTCAGCTTTTCCTCTTCTTGAATATATTTGGCCAGGATCTCATGTTAAAAAAATTGTAGCCTACTTTTCACAGGCTATTTAAGACAATGTTAAGACTAGATGGCAAATGCTAGACTAAATGCTGCACTCCAACCTACAGTGGTTTGCCTGCACTATTCCCTGGTTTCTAGAGTAAAGAAAATGCTGTACTCACTCAAAGCATAGACTGTATCCAAACAATCACAATTATAATATCGATATGGATAATATAATAGCAAAATATGGAGATATTCGACAGCGACGATATCCTCCTGCTATGGTGGTACAGCATGGATAATGGATAAGGTTTAATAAATGCTAAGCTACATAAAATCTTTGTCTTATTACTTTCCTGTCTTGTTCAGACTGACTTGACCTTCGTTGGCTGTGTCGGTATGTTGGATCCCCCCCGTAAAGAGGTTACTGGCTCCATTGAACTGTGCAGGGCTGCTGGCATTCGTGTTATCATGATCACTGGTATGCTTTTTATCCATCCTTTCATCAGTCATCTCCCTCAACCTTTTAATCTTTTATTGTTGCAAGACCTGACACCTGTCCACAAAAACCCTCAGGTGACAACAAGGGCACTGCTGTGGCCATCTGCCGTCGTATTGGTATCTTTACTGAGGATGAGGATGTAACTGGCAAGGCTTACACTGGCCGAGAGTTTGATGACCTGCCCCGTTCTGAACAGAGCGAAGCTGTCTGTAAGGCATGCTGCTTTGCCCGTGTTGAGCCCTCCCACAAGTCTAAGATTGTTGAGTTTCTGCAGGGCTACGATGAGATTACTGCTATGGTGAGACATACGTACACTTTACAAGCCAGCTTCCACAACACCATATCACATGAAACCCTGCCTTTAAGATGATATAGTAATGCTGTTATCTTTCCTTCAGACTGGTGATGGTGTCAACGATGCCCCTGCCTTGAAGAAGGCAGAAATTGGCATTGCCATGGGCTCTGGCACTGCCGTTGCCAAGTCAGCCTCTGAGATGGTCCTGGCCGATGACAACTTCTCTTCTATTGTGGCTGCCGTTGAGGAAGGCAGAGCCATTTACAACAACATGAAGCAGTTTATCCGTTACCTGATTTCTTCCAATGTTGGGGAGGTCGTCTGGTGAGAATCCATGGCCTTGTTTAATGTATGTTTAATGTACTCATGTACAGTATGCTCGCGCTTGACATTCTTCTTGTCTCTTCTTTTCTCATAGTATTTTCCTGACTGCTGCTCTCGGTCTGCCTGAGGCTCTGATCCCAGTCCAACTGCTGTGGGTGAACTTGGTGACTGATGGTCTGCCCGCCACTGCCCTGGGCTTCAACCCCCCTGATCTTGATATCATGGGCAAGCCTCCCCGCTCTGCCAAAGAGCCCCTGATTTCTGGCTGGCTGTTCTTCAGATACATGGCCATTGGTGGTTGGTATCCTTGTTACTTCTGTGGGATGTCAGCTTACTCAAGTTCTCTATGTGAGTTTTGGTGTTGGTCTAATAAATTGACTGTCCTCAGGTTATGTGGGTGCTGCTACTGTGGCTGCCGCTGTCCACTGGTTCATATATGATGTGGAGGGTCCTCAGGTCACCTACTACCAGCTGGTGAGCAATATCTCCATCATATTATTATTTAGTATTGTATTTATCACACATGGAAAGAAAGTTCCTTTGAAACATCAGTTCACGCCTGCTAAATTCTCTTCCTGCTGTAGTCTCACTTCATGCAGTGCCACGAGGAGAATGAGGACTTCACTGGCGTTGAGTGTGAGGTGTTTGAGGCTGCTCCACCCATGACCATGGCCCTGTCTGTCCTGGTCACAATTGAGATGTGCAACGCTCTCAACAGGTTACATCTTAACTGCAGTTTTATTACATCAAACATGATTTTGTCTTGAAGTTGCAGCTCTTGTAACCCAACAGCTAAATTCCAAAATCTAGTGAGCCTCCTTGCTAATCTAACGTCTAAGGCAGTATGTTAACCAAAATTGTCCCTATAGTAACTGTAACTGATTTGTAACGTTCCTCACTGACAGCCACTTTCTTAACAGTAACCTATATGTATCACTAAAATAGTAACTTGTGAAGTGTTATGTACAGTGTAATCACAATTTCCCTTGACTCTGTCTAGCATCATGAATCATTTTTTTTTTACATTTCTGTGGAAGATACAATGCATCACAGCCTTAGAATTTGGCGAAAAAATTTGTATCTTAAAACAGTGCCCTAAACAACACCCATTTTTGAGGCCACCACAACACAGCACCTACAAAATAGCAATTTAAGTTTTTAGCATTTATCTATGTTATACATTTGGCACTAAGTGTTTTTATCGTGCGTATTTCCTGGATAAATTAAAACACAGAATAAAAAAAAACAAAAAAAAAAACATCAGTTCCCAAGAAAAAAAAAATCAGTTCCTAAAATTTTAAAATACTTCAAAATCAAAATACGATTCCAAGTGATCAGAGGGGGCATGTTATTGACAGGTGTAATTGAGGCCAGTGATGCCATACAATACTGTCAGGTTAAGCAACTGAGCTAATTTTACCCTGAGACTGATGGTGGCAATAAGGGGTTTTCTCTGTGTTTCTATGTATTTCTCAATAGCTTGTCTGAGAATCAGTCCCTGTTGCGCATGCCTCCATGGAGCAATGGCTGGCTAGTGGCTGCCATGACCCTCTCCATGTCCCTCCACTTCATGATCATCTATGTGGACCCCCTGCCCGTACGTCTCTCATCTTTATTTCATCCTGTTCTTTATATTTGACTATATCTCTTACACTGGCCACAACTTTCCTTTTCCTATCACAGATGGTTTTCAAACTAACTCACTTGAACGTGGAACAGTGGATGGTGGTACTGAAGCTTTCTTTCCCTGTTATCCTCATTGATGAGGTGCTGAAGTTTGTTGCCCGCAACTACCTGGAGCGTAAGTTCTCAAACATATGTAAATATGGATGTATTCACATCATTATAAAATAACATGCATTTAAATAAACACATTTTACATGTCAAACTACATTCATACTTATACTCTATTAAAAACTTGCTGACTTGTTTCTATGAATGAAACTTAATAGAATGTCTTCCCTAAACTTACATTTTTCTATTTATTATATATTAATTGCATTTAATATTTTCTTCATATAACTTGTTTGCACTAAAAAGTTATTTTTAATTCCACACTCTTCCTTCTTTTCTCTTATCTCTCACACTCATTTCATTTATTTCACACTAACCTACTATATCCATTTCTAGCCTAAACAGTCCTCACCTCCCAGTTTTCAAGTAACAGAAGCAAGGTATCCAGTAATAGCTGTGCTGTACCTGTCTTTATGAATGTCTACATGTCTCTATCCTTTTGCATGTTTACTGTTTTGGTTGGTGTTGCTTTGAGAGAACATGTGGTCTTAAACTTGTCTGTGATTCAGCTATGCGTGCATGGAACTCCAGTGAAATGTATGCTGAACTTTCCACTTGTCTTCCCTTGTATTGTCAGCCCAATAGAAAAACTGGCTTATTTCTACTAATGGAGACATTTTATTTTCTATGATATAAACTAACTTCTTGCTAAAGTGCATGGTAAATATTTATTGTGGATAGACAATGTGCAACCCTGAGCATAACCCTGAAATCTGATTAACTGAGAGGAAAGTTGTTCCAGAACAATTAAGGATGATCCAGGAATGTCCTGTTTGGGTAAATCATGTTCCAAGAACATGTTCTGCTTCTGTAAATCAAGTTAAATGCAAATATATTATTTTCTTGGAAGTTTTAAGATACAGTGTTGTGAATTAATACATTTGTATTGTAATTTAAGGAAATGTGGATGTGAAGCCACTAAATATTGCTAAATATCACAATATTGTATAGTGACGTGTGTATTAAGATACGTATCGTGTTGTGAGGTAGTAGACGATAGCCAGCCCTGCTGATACCCAAAACAGGGTTTAAAAAAATCATGTTTAGTGCTGTTTAGCATTTGCTCAGTGTTCTTATGTTTATTAAAGCTCATCTTTTTGTGATTCCCAGCTAAAGCATAAAATGTAGAGACAACATGGGAGTGAAAAAAAAACAGGAGATAAAGAAGAAGAGAACAGCTAGAATGAATGAGGAAGAATGGGAGAAGAGAGTATTTACATCCGCTGACACAGAAGCTCTCATGAGCCCATCTGCAGAATGGAGAGCGCAACATCTTTGGAAAATATATAAAACACAGAAAAACTAAAAAATACTAAGTTTAGTGACAGAGATGAATATATAGGTCAGCCCTTCCAAATTAGTGTTTGAATGCTGAATTGTTTTATTCTTAAATGAAGTGTATTAAACATTTTTGTTAAAATTGTATACCATTTTAGTCTCCATTTTATTTCTCTTCATTCTATATCTACATATACATACCTGCACAGTTTTGTGTTTTTAATTCCATTCCTTAATTACCTCCTAGAGGCATTTCCCCCATTAAGTCATTAACATAACAATTACTTGTCAATCAATAAAAGTAATTTAATTGGATTTAATATTTGATATGAATTCTCTTCATGGAAGAGGCAGTTGTTCACAAACAAATGGATTTACATGCCTTTGCTTCATTGGTGAAGTGAAGGTGTAGCATTTAAAAAAAAACAAATCACTTTACACATTAACCTGTTAACTTGAATCCTACTTTTGGACCCAAGAAATGGCATAATAAAATTAAAATGAATGTAGTTCATGAAACCGTTGCATATGGAAGTAAAATAATGCCATATGTCTTTGAAACAAAAAAGCATGTTGAATAGCACTAACTGAAAAAAATAATGCATTGCATTAACAGTGCTTGCATTTTAATGCCTTGTATTTCCAGGGCTTGCATTTTTAGGTCCTGAAATTTAACATAGTTGTTCATTTAAGCTGTGAATATTTCAATTCAAA
>NW_015653519.1:363296-371522 GCF_001515625.1 Sinocyclocheilus rhinocerous | reverse complement strand
ATTCGACAGGCAAATTTCGGTCCATTTTATTTCACGTTCCAAATTCGCTTCCACAAATTCAGTGGTTAAAATTCGCCATTGCACATCCGGGATCTGCAGGAATAGCAGTAGAGCACCGATGCGCGTTAACAATTTACTCAAACTGACTAAATATATATTGCCAACAACACTTTCCCTAAGTATGTACACTACACACATATTTTTTAAGAAAAAAAATTACAGTAATTCACCAAAATGGGGTTTTTTCGTGTTCCAAATGTTGTATGTTACTAGTGACCAGACTGAATTGCTGCTACAGTTTAAATTTTGCCAATATCTTCCTCACTGTATATACAGTATATAATTATTCTTAAGAAATAACTGTAATTCACATAAAGTTTTTTTTTTATGTTCCAAAGTTTGTAGTACATAGTGACTAGACTGACTTACTATAGGTAAAATTTTGCTAATACCTCCCTTCCTGTACATAAAGTACATCAATATTTTATAATACAACCTTTGGAACATGAAAAATCCCTTTTGGGGTCTTACAGATTTTTTAGTTTTTGTTTTAAATAATTGTGAATGGTACATACAGTAAGGCAGATATTGGCAAAATATCACATGAAGTCAGTCTTGTAACTAGCAACGTAGGCTACTACAACCTGTGGAACATGAAAATCTCACCTGTAGAAAATCACTATAAGCAATACAAGCTTTAGAATTTGACAGTGTGTTATTTTAAATTTTAATTAAAATACATTGGACGTTTTAACACAGTCGGTGGAATTGTCAGACGGTCCCTTGGGTGCGATAGCGCGTCAATACTTTCTTCGATTTAAATTTGCAGCAATAATACACCTAGGCGGTTTTGAACTCCTTTTTATGTCGAGTGGTTGTGGTTGAAAGTGGTTGCATATTGTTAAAACTAATCGTGGTATCGATATCTTTGTAGGACTGTCGACTCTATAGATCAGTGGTAGGCCTAAGGGAAAGCAATTATAAAGAAAATGCAGCGCGTTGCGTTCTTCTGACCTCATTTGCTTGCCTCTATATAGTTCGTATAATCATCAATAAAGTGTATTCTGAGATGCGAAGATGTTGAATTAAACATACACACGATCAGCTTTTCCACATGTTTATACTGGCCCAGATAATCAAAACGTCTACTTAGCGTTTGCTCCATTTCTGCAGTTCTGTTTTTGTAAATGAATGACTTAATCCACTTGTTGCTTTGGTCTTCATCAACAGCCGCTTGCGCCACCTGCTGGTGAGCGACTGACAGCAGCTGGCGATCACGCATCGGTGCTCTACTGCTATTCCTGCAGATCCCGGATGTGCAATGGCGAATTATCTGCCGAATTTTAACCACTGAATTTGTGGAAGCGAATTTGGAAAGTGAAATAAAATAGACCGAAATTTGCCTGTCAAATATTATACATCGTAATTTTAAACAGATTGAATATTTTGGAAATTAATTCTGGAAGGTGAATATGAATTATATAATTTTTAATTGTGAAAATGTGTGTGAAATATTTTGAATTGAAATATTCACAGCTTAAATAAAACAACTATGTTAGATTGTCCTGGAGGGCCATATACTGTAGCTCTGCAGAGTTTAGCTCCAACCAGCACCAACTCAGACCTTCTAGTAAGCTTCTAGTAATCCTGAAGAGCTTGATTAGTTGGATTAGGTGTTTTGGAGTTTGAGACCAATGCCTTAGGGGGACATTGTGAGACTAGAGGGCTCCTTATTGTAATCAACAATTTTTTGTTACTCCATTTCCAAAGATAGACTTTTTACATAATCAGAATAAACATTTTTGCATTTTCAGTTGTAACACCAAATGGTTATAGGCCTAAATCTAAAATATATATAAGAAATATAAATAGAAAGTGAATTCATGTGCTCATTAATAGGCTTCCCCAAATTTTGACCATCTCTGTGAATTTTCCTGCATATTGTGATTATATATCACATGCCTTTAAAAGAATTAACTTTTTTCCCCATGATAATTTCCCATCATAATATTGTTCAAACAAGACTATGTTCTACTGTAATGTTTCAATACACCACAAACCATATTAAAAATGTATCCTCAAAAATCCTGTGTTCCAAATCCAAATCCAGTGCATATTCCAGTATGACAAATTTAAGGTGCATAAAGTGAATTCATGTGCTCATTAATAGGCTTCCCCAAATTTTGACCATCTCTGTGACTTTTCCTGCATATTGTGATTATATATCACATGCCTTTAAAGAATGTACTTTTTTCCCCATGATAATTTCCCATCACAATACTGTTCAAACAAGACTATGTTCTACTGTAATGTCGCAATACACCACAAACCATATTAAAAATGTATCCTCAAAAAATCCTGTGTTTCCAGTGCATATTCCAGTATGACAAATTTAAGGTGCATTTGGTAGTTTCACTCTTATGGTTTAGTTTGAGTATTTCTTGTTCCTGTGTTTATTTCCTGTCTTCCTTAGCTGTGTTCTGAATCGCCCCCTATACCCTCAATCACTATTCCCTACATTAGTCCACTAATAGTCCAATTGAAGAAGTCAATTAAAATGAGTGAGCAAATTTGGTCACTGAGTGCGCTGGCTGCCGCTTTTGCATACTGTAATTTTCATTCATTCGGTACTACCCTCACTCTCATAGAGTACTATGGGCATTCTCTAGCCGTTGAGTTGTACACTCACTATTGCGATGCATTATGGGATTGAATGAGTGAACTCGAGTATGTCCACTATGGTTTCGATCACCACTACAATGGCTGTCCCCTCAAATAATGCCCTATTTAAGGGTATAGGGGTGATTTCAGACACAGTTTCCTTGCATTTTCCAGAGCTGCCCATCATGCACAAAAGTTATGTACAAAAACACAAAAGTGTATTTATTACATTTTCTTGATTGTAGTTTCAGCACTACAAAACATTTCACATTGCAGTTTAAACAACACTTCTCACGCATACACAGTTTGAGAGGTTAGAAGGCCACATTATAGAAATGATTTCATATAGATACATAAAATTCAGATATAGAAAATTCATAAATAGACCAACTGTAATTTCAATTATTTATTGTTGTGTTCTTCTGTTATCTCATGAAGCTTTAAAACTGGGTCTTTTTTTGTCTGTTTCAGTGTAAAAAAGCAAACACATGGTCTTGAAAAATGTAATGAAAAACATTGAGTGCTTCAACGTGTGATTCAGGAGTTTTAGGAATTGAGAGCAAGTAGATAAAGAGGAGGGTGATGAAGGAAAAAAACAAGAGACCGAGAGCAATGGTGACTTGCAAGAGCGAATCGCCCAGTTGTTTGAGAGTGTGAGCGAGAGCTGTAATGAGCTGTGTCTCATTTCTTGAGTCATCAAGGTTGTCTTATTTTAGAAAAGAAACCATTACATTCCAAAGTAAGAATGAAACTACAGTTATTATGCCTCACAGGGAATAACAGTCGATACTGGCTACATTGCACTTTGAAAGGTCCTTAAGCACTTCCCCTCGGGGTAATACCTGTCACCATTTTGAAGTGTGTTCCACTTTGTCAAGTGTATGAGGGAGATTTATATGGAGAGACCATTGACCCCTTTATTTTGACCAAGGGAGCGAGTCTACTTATAAAACTCAGGCAGGTCCATATACCACAAAACATCATAATTGTGACGTGACAGAAGGTCGCACATACCTAGGACACAGCCTTCGAAATGAGACACAGCTACGGTGTCTTCGCCATCTTCACCAGCTTTGAGAAGAGATTCATTTGGTTCCAAAAGCGTGATGAAAACCAACAACGGCATACCAAACCCACACACAAACAGGTTGTGTTCAAAACCCAGAGAAGAAAGAACACAGCTTGGTAAACCACAATAAAGATGAGGGCCAAAGACTGTAAACACATGGTAGGGTGGCACAGAAACAAGACTTGACACCAAACAAAGGAGACAGAAGTATTTGAATAAGCATTTTATTTATTTTATCATTTGCATGTTTTTGCAAGATTAAATTCGACATGAAATGGAAGTTGTGATTGTTTATCTTTCCTATTGTGATATCCAAGTGAAATGCTACTTTAATGAGATAAAAATGTAGAGCGGGACTTGGCTGATTCTAGCCTGTCATTTGCTATTTTGCTGTGTGTCCCTGGACTGGATTGCATTATTTTCCCTGACAAATAGTTTGCCAAGCCTAAATGTATCAATTTACTATTAGAATCTCATCCTGAGTTCGTTGTGAACAACTAGATTTTTCAAAAAATTATTAATAAATAATTTCCCTCTAATATTATTATTCCCACACAGAAATATGTTAATAAATTATTACATTCCATTTGGATGTGTGTGTGTGTGTATTGTTTATGAGGACACAAATGTGTATAATGACATGGGTACTACAACGTAAACATGGTTTATGAGGACACTTCCTGTGTCCCCGTAAAACAAACGGCTTAAAAAACATACAAAACAGTGTTTTATGAAATTCAAAAATTGCCAGTAGTTTTCTGTAAGGGGTAGGTTTAGGTGTAGGGTTGGTGTAGGGCGATAGAACATACAGTTTGTACAGTATAAAATTATTACGCCTATATGGAGAGTCCCCGTAAACCACAAATGTAAGTGTGTGTGTGTGTGTGTGTGTGTGTGTGTCCAAATGAATGTCCCCACAAGGATAGTAAAACCTTTTTCTGCAGGCTGATCCCCACAAGGGGGAAAAAAATTATTAAAAATAGTAATTGATGTTTATCTGAAAGTGTAACAGTGCAAACAGGTTTTCTGTAAGGGTTAGGTTTAGGTTTGGTTTAGGGGATAGGAAATATCGTTTGGTCAGTATAGAAGTCTATGGAAAATCCCCACAATTCACAGAAACAAACGTGTGTGTGTGTGTGTGTGTGTCTGTGTGTGTGTGTACTATGATGACACTATTATTGTCAAAATACTATAGGTTCAAAAATATCAAAACTGTAACAACAAGTAGGCTATAAAAATAGTGTTTCAGTTGAGACTTTACATTCTCGTTTTAACTTTTATTTTTACTTCTTTTTTTCTACTACATACTGTGGACAATGCATCACATTTAACACAGTATGAACACATTTCTACAGTCTATCAGGGTTTTTTGCCTTCTGGAGGCTTAAATGAGAGCTGCGTGATATCACGTGATTTCTGGGAAGTAGCTCTTTTGTTGAAATGGTTGAAACTGGCAGAAGGGAAATTGGCTGGATGAAAGTACCAACGTGGGAGGGGTTTATCGTCCCGTTTATCGTTAATGTATTTGCTATGTTATGATGGCTCAGTAAAGATGTCACATAACACCTACTCATGTTGCAGTAAATGACAAACATTATTAGCTGAAAGTGGCGTAGTTCACGGAGTGGGCTGTAGAAACGTCACGTGGTAGTTAAGACTTTTCTCAATTTTATTTTCTTAAAATTATTTTACTGTAAACGTTGCCAATGTTTGTATAGAATGCCTTGGATTTGTGCATATATATTTACATATTTCATAAACCATTTAATAATTCAAAAATATGCTATATTTTCCAAAGAAAATAATTCTTCGGCGCTGTGAGCCGCCGAGCGCCCCCTCCAGATGTAAGTGGTATTTATATATTGAACCGCTTCGGTCGCTCCACTGCTTTGCTTTCAGGAGTTTATTGTGAACGGACTGTGATCTCCAGAACGGCTGACAGTACACAGGACCGAAACTAAGGTAATCGAAACTACAAACAAACTACATTAGGATTTTTACAACGTTTAAACAAAAATACTGTTTTATTTATCTATTATGCTACATTGATTTGGAGAGAATGATTTTAGAAGAAATCGTTGAAATTATTAAATACCTTACTATTTGATTTTCACTCTTACGAGTTTTTAGTAGATAATTGAAGATTGTTTGAAGTAGATCATTAAATTGTAAGATTTACAAAACGTACTGTGACGGTTCCTTGGTATAGACCAGGGGTAGGCAAGTTCGGTCCTAGAGAGCCGCAGTCCTGCAGAGTTCAGCTCCAACCCTAATCAAACACACCTGAACAAGCTGTCTTCAGTATTACTAAGGCTGTAGGCAGGTGATTGTGCGTTTTGCCCTTACTCACCCAAACTTGTCAACAAGGCTACTTTGTGTGAATATGAGTTCCTTAGCAAGTATTTGTGAATCACAGGTGTTTTATATATGAGATGAGGACATGACTGCAGCCAGCAATGAGGCCCAAACCAGCACATCCACTGCAAGAAGGGTTCAGCTTTTTAATTTTACTTAACATTATTTTATTTATCCATCATACTGAAGATACCTTTTTGAAAGATATTGTTTTTTGTTTGTTTGTTTTGGTTTGTAATTTTGAGGTGTTCAGTTTTATTGTGGTTTTAGAAAATAAACATGATTGCTCTCCTCACAAATCAACTCTTTCTTGTTTTTGTTTCATGCTCTCTGTGCCTTGCCCTGGACTTTTATGTCACTTCCTGTCTCCCGTGGTGTTTGTAGTCAGTTTGTAGTCCGTTTGTTCATTGGTTCCCCTTGATTAGTCTCCCCAGGTGTGTCTTATCTTGTTAAGCTTGTTAACCCCCTGTGTGTATATAGCCCTAGTTTTTCTTTAGTTCCTTATGAGTTGTTGAATGTAATGGTTGTCTGTTTGCCAGTCATGCTGTTCTTTGTTCCCTTTGGTTTTTACCTTATTGTTTGTTCTAGTTTTTCCATGAAATACCAGCACATAGATCCTTGCCTCTGCCTGTTTTCCGCAGCTTCTCCACAACGTTACAGTTTTTCACTGGAATGTCTCTTTGACTAGTGCATCTTTGAGCCTATATTTAGTATAAGTAAAATACTTAAGTACTGTTAAAATCAGATACTCCAAGACTTTTACTCAAGTTGTTTTGGAATTGGTGACTTGTAACATGTAGTGGAGTAATTTTCACTGTAAGGTATCTGTACTTTTACTCAAGTATGGTTTTTAGGTACTCCTTACCCCTCTGCAAACGTCCTCTTTCCCCAGCTTCTCCACAATGTTACAGTTTTTGACTGGCATGTCTCTTTGACTAGTGCATTTTTGAGCCTATATTTAGTATAAGTAAAATACTTAAGTACTGTTGAAATCAAATACTCTAAGACTTTTACTCAAGTTGTTTTGGAATTGGTGACTTGTAACGTGTAGTGGAGTAATTTTCACTGTAAGGTATCTGTACTTTTACTCAAGTATGGTTTTTAGGTACTCTTTACACCTCTACTTAGGGCACTACCAAGGGGGCACCAGGATGCGATTCCTATCGTGGGTGATTACCACAATAAATTAAAATATTTAATAATCTTCTAGAGTCAAAATAATATTTAATAAGCTGTGCGTAATTACAATTGAGAAATGTTTTTATCAAGTGCTTGCTTACAAAGAACTCTTACTTGACCCCGTTGTTCCTATAAGCCCAAAAATCTTTGAACCACATAAAAAATAAATAACTGAATTCATTGTGCTCAGAATACATCCGTTAATTCAAAAACTTTACTCATTTACTTTCTCTTCTTTGTGGAGACAAAATGGGCAAAAATAACTGGCTGTATGATCTAAAAATAAGAGAAGTCTCTCAAACTGCTGCACTGAAAAAGAAAATGGAGTTGAGAACCTGAGGCAGAGTGAAAGAAAGAGTCCTGATAGATGTCCAGCCAGAGAAAACATAGAGATTGTGGACTTTCATAAGGTAAGACAAAAGAACAGGTTAAAGGGACCATGGCCAGATAAAAAAAAAAACACCCAGATCAAAAGTTTAGACTGATCAGTATGTTTGGTTACTGCTGAATCGGTGCTGGAAATGTCAAACATTAGAACTATGATCCACTTTCGTTCCAGTTTGATTAGCAGTTCTTTAATTAGTTTGGCTGACTAATCAAAAAACAATTTATCAAAATTAGAGTATGTATTCATTTTACATTTAAATACATCAAAAACATGGTACTTTTAGGTACTTTTTATTAGTGAATTTGTAATAATTACTCACTTCCATGAACTGTCAATGTATGATACGCCTGACTTTCTAAAGACAAATCAGCAGCTGAAAATCAATGTGTTTTTCAGATGGCATCTGGAAGGATTCGTTCCACACGTCGCCTGCGTTCCTGGATAGTGGAACAGGTGTGTGTGTGTGTGTGTGTGTGTGTGTGTGTGCGTGTTTTTGTGACAAATCAGGACATAAATTTGTATAATGACAAAGGTATGACATAGGTATTACAAGGAGAAGGTGACTTTTCAGGAC
>NW_015653519.1:347011-363187 GCF_001515625.1 Sinocyclocheilus rhinocerous | reverse complement strand
GTGTATGTGTGTGTGTGTGTGTGTGTGTGTGTGTGTGTGCGCGTGTAGTGTGTTGAGTATTTCGGAGGATCTGAATTTATGGAGTTGTATGAATACAGAAGATCAGATGGAAGAGCCATTCATGCTATGAGATCCACTGGCTCCAAATCTAGTGAGCTGCCTACCTAGCCAGCAGAACCTGATTTTACCAAGTGCGACATTCCTGGATCAACATCTTTGTTGACCCTGGAACAACGTTGTGATTAACCAATCAGATTTGAAGAACCAGTTTAGGTTTGCAATCAGTGTTTGGTGCTTGTACATCAGTGTCATTCATCTATCATTTCCTCTGATTTTAGCGATTACTCATGGTTAAGGTTAGGTTTAGGTGTAGGGATATGGTCAAGACTAAATTTTTGGATTAATATGTTGACCTAGGAACACATCTAACGCAGCAAAATCAGGACATGTGCCTACCAGGGAGTAGTTTAGCCACAGGCACAAAGACTTTCTTAATCTGAAGGAGGTAGATTACGCTCTCTCCGTGTGGGAGATATGCATCCTTTATGGATTAATGTTGTACTAGATGCACTCCCCTGTTCAAAATTTTTCTAAACCCTTAAGTTGACTCCATGAAGTCTGAACATTCCATGAGTGAATGATTGAGGTGACCAGTTTTTCTTGTAAACCTCTCATGTTTTTAGAAATTCACTTTTTCTGCTGCAGTTTGCTCTCTTTCAAATGTTTCATCTTATAACAATCTCTAGTGCTTCATGGTATGCTTTTGTTTGTTGCTGATATCTTTTGGTTTGTTTCTCTATTGTGTGCTTTGGGATGTAGGTGAACAGTGGGAAGTATCATGGCCTAGTGTGGGACAACCCTGAGAAAACCATGTTTTGTATCCCATGGAAACATGCAGGAAAACAAGATTTCCGAACTGAGGAGGATGCAGCTATTTTCAAGGTCCAAATGTGTCACCATCTTTCTCTCTGTGTCCTTGTTTCTTAGTTTTTTTACACAATGAACAACTTCCCAAGTGCGAGTGTTACGTAGTGCACTCAACAATTAGTGCAGTCATCTGCAAACTCAAGCGATGATTCTAGACTTTTGTTGATGATAAATAATTTACACATTTATGGTCAGAATGAATAAGAAAAGGAGTTTCATCTGTAATTTACTTACTTTAAGCATGCAAGCCATTTTAAAATGGTTGATTCAAATTTTCATTTGAATTTTTTCATTTAAGGCTTGGGCAGAGTTTAAAGGGAAGCTTTTGGAGAATGGAAATTCAGACCCTGCATCCTGGAAAACTCGCCTTCGCTGTGCCCTCAATAAAAGTACAGAGTTTTGTGAGGTCACTGAAAGGTCACAGCTGGACATCTCAGAACCCTACAAGGTGTACCGCCTCGTACCACTAGAAGAACAAGGTAACCAAGGGATGTGAAAAATATATGGATATTAGCAAGGTTGCCAACTTCCATGCATTTGGCATGAGTCACACTTTCAGGCTCTTTCTCACGCCTCTTCAGGCTCTAAATGTCTTGACAATTAACAAAATGACACAAAATAAATCCCTAACTTTGCTCATAGCATTTTTCCCACTAGCATGTGGCTTGATTGGTCTACAACAGATATTCTGGTCTAAAGTAGCTATATTCCACCAATGAAACTTTTTCCCACTCTTCACAAGGTGACCATTAAAGAGCTAGCTGTCCAGGTGTCACCAAATTCAGGTTGCATGTTCTGTTTGGTCTGTAAATTTCACAATGTTACAGGCCACTATGGTGGATGAGTATTTTTGATTTGTTGAATATGTGCACTGTGGAATGAAAAACCTCAGTAATGTCACTTACAGTAGTGAAAAAACGTGTTAGTATGCTAAAAGACACATTTGAAAAAAATGACAAGAGGCCACCGAGCAAATCGCATTGAGATTGTACATAATCCAAGTTGTCTTGAACGTCAAACAGGTTTAATTTGGGCTGATTACTGCATCAGGTACTCAAAACAGTTCTTTTGCTGTTTCATGCGCTTGAGAGATTCTTTCCTCAGCGCATAAATTACATTACTCTTATATAAATATTTACATTTCACAGAAGAGTTTGTCATAATAGAGATACCCTGTAGGATTTAAATGACTCATATTCTTCAAGTAACAATTGCTTTTTAGTCCCTCTCAGTGGTCTACACGGTCATATGAGGAATTGTTACACGAGTCTTATCTCAAATCTTCGATTTTTAAGCAGTTTACACAATTTGTACTTTGCATAGAAAAAAACCCCTCATACCGGGTTTTCCCCTTCAGAGTGTGCACAAAATTAAAATGATAAAAGCAATCATTTAAGAAAAACAGGAAGTAATTTATTAGACTGTGTTTTTAATGCCGGAAACTCAAAGCTCGAAGAAAAGCTACTGTAAAACAATAAGAGTAAAAATTATCTTTTTGGATCATCAGAACCCTTAAAAAAACTGTCCGATTCAGTCCATGTCATCAAAATCCAGCCTGGCAACCAAAGTTGGCAACCCTGATACAGCCAATCCAACATGACTATTACTAGAGATGTGTAAAAATAACTGACCAACTGACTAGTCAAATATAGTGAGGTTGGCTAGCTAGTTTGTAAGGTGTTCTTTCTGGAATCTGTTGTTTGTACTTTACATTCTGTAAGTCGCTCCCTAAAGCAGTAATAATAACTATTTTTATTGATTGATCGAATGCAGAAATAGTATTCTTAAACAAACACACCTGACTGATTATGAAAATTATGAAAGCAACTTTTATTACCAGCAAAATGTCTGTAATAACTGCAATGAATATGTAAAGGAATTACTTTTTTGTAATTATTTAGTCCGTTTTTCTCTCACCATAGGAGTGGGGAAAGTGAAAAAAGAGAATGGACAAAAGCCAGTGAGGAGCAGCAGAAAGAGATGCAGTGAATCCGAGCAAGATGAGGAGCAGACTGCATGCAAAATATTAATCAAAGAGGAGGTTATTTTGCCCCAGTCCATCAACATGGTAAAAACATCCAGCACATCATAACTAATCATCGAGGAGCTATGCTGTTCATACTTGAATTAAATTGCAGTTTGCAGCATGCATGTAAATAGTGAAAGCCTGTGTTACAAAAGCATTATGTAAACACTGAGTCAAGAGCATGCATTAAGAGACATTTGCATTCCACAGCTTGGTTTTGAAGTGTAAAGCACTGTATGAGTCTACAGTTAATTGGGCACTATTTTTACAGAGTGCACAGGAAATCATCCCACACACAGGAAGAGAAATCACACTCCAAGCAGAGCTGGAGACAAACCCCTTGAAGACTGACAACAGTAATGATCTAGTTTTACTCTATGAATTTTACCCTGATGTGCAACTTGCATGGCTCTTTTGTGTTTAATGCTGATAATGCAATGTGGGTGAATGATTTATTATCGTTCTTCTCTTTCTTGAGACACTGAAGATATCCATGTAAACTTCACCATTGAAGCTGTCGAGAAGAGAGGTGATGATTAAAAATAACAGTATATTTATTGATTAGAAAAAAATCTAATTTCTCCAAACTCTTGCCAAACGGTTTCTTAAAACTCTATTGTTCTTGTACTTTCAGTGCTGCATTCTTTCCACATAACCGTGCACTACATTGGTCAGGAGGTTCTGCGGCGAGAAATAATGGGTAACGATGTTCGGATCGCTTACCTGCCTCCCTCACCTGTCCCTCCGTCTCCACCGTCTCTAAACGGCACTAGCTTCCATCGAATCCCTCTCCCAGACCCCCCGTCAGACATGAGCTCCGACCCCAGCCTCGCCCCACGTTTGACCGCTCTTAACAAATTGCTGCCCTTCATGGAGAGTGGAATAGTCCTGACCTCGACAGGAGGAGGCATCTATGCCAAGCGTTTCTGTCTGGGACGGGTGTTCTGGAGAGGACCACATAACACCACCACAGGACCCTGTAAAATGGAGAGAGCAAGCGAGCCCACCCAGCTGTTCAGCAAGGATATATTCAAACAGGGTAAGTGTCTCACAAGCATATTTTGTGCACTGAATAAATAAAACTGGTTATTCAAATTTCTACACTCCTTATAGTTCTTTGGCTTAAATGTTCATTTAAAACGGATGAGTAACAAAATACCAGAAATATCTAGAAACTTGTTGAATCCATATGATTTTAGCTAATAAGACTGGATGGTAAATCCTTAATGAAGGATTTAGCTGTGCTATAATTGAGGGCACAAATGTAATAATAGGTCCTAAATAGTGGTTGACCGATATATCTGCATTTTTTAATTATCATCATCGACCGATGCATTTTTCTGTTTGGCCATTGTGCCAGAAGTGGGACTTTTATTTTGACAACGCTGAGAATGCACCCATTCTCCATCTTGATTACTTTACTGTCACTGTTTAACAGTTAATTGCCTAATAATTTTTTACACAGAACTGTTAAACAAAAAAAGTAAACTGTATACAAAAAGCATAATGGAGTTTGCTATTATACTTCTATTATTATTATTAATAGAAAGGCAAACGCTGCAATACATAATTATCTACAGTCAGCATTCAGCAAATGTAAGAATACAGAATCAAGAAGTTGCCATCTAAAGTATAAATCTGTTTATTTTACAGGTTTAATTTAAGTTCAAATGATTTTTTATATAATAAATTGTAATGATTTATTTTTAATTTAGTAAATCTTAATGTAAAATAAATATTAATTACATTTCAGCAACTATGGATATGTTTTGTTTTTGTTTTTTATATGATTTTGCTATCTACATTATAGTGTAATATCATATATATTGGCTTTATGTCAGCCATCGGTCACATCTCGGACATCGAAAACCTGCATCAGTCAACCACTAATCCTAAATGTAATGAAGGGTTTGGTTCACAACAGATTTTATTTAAATTAGTTTTTTTCATAGTTTAAACCTTTTTTTTAGCAGTTTGCATGTCTGAAGTGCTGTTGAGTTTGAGTAAAATTATGTGTTTGCATCATTGTGTGGAAATTGTTACAAAAAAAGGTGAGAATAGTGAAGTTAGCAGAATCGTTTGATTTCTTCCCTTACCATGATAGAAGATGACCCATCTCATGGCACAAGATTTTGGTCATACTGCTCATCTTCTAGAAGTAAATCTTAATGTAAAATAAATATTAATTACATTTCAGCAACTATGGATATGTTTTGTTTTTGTTTTTTATATGATTTTGCTATCTACATTATAGTGTAATATCATATATATTGGCTTTATGTCAGCCATCGGTCACATCTCGGACATCGAAAACCTGCATCAGTCAACCACTAATCCTAAATGTAATGAAGGGTTTGGTTCACAACAGATTTTATTTAAATTAGTTTTTTTCATAGTTTAAACCTTTTTTAGCAGTTTGCATGTCTGAAGTGCTGTTGAGTTTGTTTTGGTAAAATTATGTGTTTGCATCATTGTGTGGAAATTGTTACAAAAAAAGGTGAGAATAGTGAAGTTAGCAGAATCGTTTGATTTCTTCCCTTACCATGATAGAAGATGACCCATCTCATGGCACAAGATTTTGGTCATACTGCTCACCTTTCTTCTAGAAAGTTATTCCAATTATGCGTTCGTCTTTTAGCCCCCCAGTGAGCATGCCAGAGGTGACTGTGGCAAGGAACGACAAGCAGTTTTAAAGTTTACTAAATGATCTTCACACCTAAAGTTGAAATTAGAAACATTCAGTTCTTTCCTCCCCTGATTCCCTTTTTTTTAATTGATGACAGTGTTCATTTGAAAGTTTCTTTGTTCCTTTCAGAGTTGGACGCTTTCCGCAGTGGAGGAAAACAACCTCAAAGTGAGATCACGCTGTGTTTTGGAGAAGAGCTGTATGATGGAGATAACATCGATGATAAACACATCATCATTAAGGTACAGACCTGATGTCAATGCAGCAATCAATTTTGTATATGGATCAAATGCTATGCTACATTTGTGCTATAAGTGGATGTAACCTTTGCTACTTTAGCAGCTGTGAAAGGTTAATTCAGCCATTTTTCATTCTTATGTCGTTTCAAACACAAAAGATGTTTTGCATAATGTCCAGGCTGCTTCTGTGAGACCATGAAAGTAATTTGCAAAAAATAAATAAAAGCAGCTGCAAGTATGACAGCAGATTTGAATCATCAAATCACACAAAATAATGGAAAATGTACTTGCAATTTTCTGCCAGAACATTTTATAGACATTTCTGTTAACCCTAAAACACAACGCAAGTTCAAAATTGAAAATACAGGTAAAACAAACAATAAAAAAAAAGAGTTATAACAACAAAAGAGTTTGAATCATATGAAGATATCCTCTTATTCACACTAGTAAATAAGACAACTTGCCACCTTGACACGTGGATCTTGCAGATTGAGACCTTTTGTGTTGCAATATATTTGAATGTTTTGAATCGAGCAGAAGCACGAATAAGAGTTTTTGAGATACGGCAGACAGAAAACATTTACATTTCCACGAGAATTATTGTTTTTGGGTGAACTACTCTTATAATTTTCTTTTTTTTCTCCAGATCTCTATCCCCTGGGTTGAGTCGCAGATAGAAGAGGTCAAGACCCTCAGAAACTCTATTGCGTTTCTCAAAAGTTTGGCCAGCCAGTCTCCTACAGGGGAAGTGACGCTAAACATTGTTGAAGTATTGCAGCAGTAACAAACCTCTAAGAAAACACTTACTGCATTCTTGACATTAAGGTCAAAATGAAGAAAAACAACTATATATGGCATGAATTGAGACAACTTGTATAAACACTTTCTTGTAGGTAGTGGAAATAAATATTGTAATTATTAGTTGCTTCAAATGCTTAAAATATGTAGCCATATAGTAGTTAAATCCACATATTTATAAGTAATATAAAACGTCTTTAGTCAATATAGCTTTGTTTGTTTCACAGCCAAATGTGTAAGAACACAAAATATGTTGTCATTTTTTACCACTATGCATATATCATCTGCCGTAGTGGAGTCTTGAGTAAAGATGTTCAAAATCATTAAATGCATTAATAATGACGTTCACGGTTAACTACAAGTGGATTGTTAAATTACCCTGTACATTTTCATCCAACGCTAATGTTTCACTGAAGTTATCACTTGTTTTAAAAATAAATTAATCAATGGCAATAAATCATGTCATCACTTGCCTTGTTCTCTGTTGTTGGCTGTCTCAGTCGTAATGAGAGATACCAAGAACTTCACTTTTCTTGGATTCTATCCACGAAAAATGAGTTTGAGGCTACTTGTTTAAGAATTTTGTCACCAGTAGTCATGCAAACACAATTACCATGCAGGTATCAGGGGTGTAACATGGCAGGATGGTCACAATCGTATGCATCTGCGCAGGCTCACAGAAACACATCTGTGTGACAGTAAGTGGCGCTATAGAGACCTGCAAAGATTCCATGCCAAAACCTGGAAAGGAGTATTTTAGCACTTCCAGCTTCATAGTTCTGAAGTCAGTGGATTTTTTTTTTTTTTTTTGGATTGTTTTATTTTTATAAAATTTTTGGCTAAATGGCTGAAATAAGATCTTTGGTTAACACAAGTTCAAGATATTATAAAGTTTTAATCTGTGGCATAAAATATATGAATAACCCAGTTATGATTTATTCTTTCATGTGTCATGCAAAAAGGCAATTGATAACGAGTGGTTAAATGGGACTAGAGGTAGTTGGGACATTAAACGTCATCATGCCAAACGGGAAAAGACTTATCTACTCACTAGTCCGCTTTTACTGCCTTATGGTGTTTATAATTGTGCACTTGCAAACTATTCTAACTCAAAAGGTAAACTTTTTTTAAATAAAGACTGAAAGAATTGTCGACGGAAAGAAGATGGTGACACTGTAGCCTTCTGATCGTACTGTAGTTTATTTATAGCCAATTGTATTTAATGTCAAAATTCGTAAAAGTTGTGTAAATTTGTGAAGATTATCATGATGAACAAAACATACAAGAATCATGAACTTTTGCTGGCCACAAAAACTAATTTTATGCAATAATCCAACAGCACATGGAAGCATCCTATTGGGTTTTTATCAAGTAATTAGGGTGATGGCAAATTCCGGGTTGCCCTACAAAAAAAATGCTTAATCACTACTGCGCTCTAGGCAGTTTATGTTCATAACTCTGGAACCCTAAAGATTATAAACAAATTGTTTTTCCCCTGAATCCTTGAGTCAAGCCCTACCAAACACTTTACCAGTATACCTCCGATGACACTTCTGTCTATAAAATTCTTCAGCCATTTTTAATTTACTGAAAAACCCACTTTTTCAAACTCCTCCTAGGCCCTTGATCTGATCTTCACCAAATTGCATGCATAGCAGCAAGTGACAATACTGGCAACAAGTTATCAAAAAGTTATTGATTTGTCAAAGCGATGTAAATTGACTTGAATCTCCTGACTTCAATGTACAAACTTAACAAAACTTGACATACATAGACCACAGGACATTCTGAGGACACACTCCAAGTTGCGTCAGAACTGCACCTATAGGGCCTTAATAATGTCATAATGTTTGTGATTTAATGCCCCCTCTGGTGGGTACTCCAGAAAGCAGGCTTAATTTATTGTGACAGTAACACTGAAATGATTGAACTGCGATTTGATTAAACTAAACTTACTTGAGGCTATCGGTTCCAAAACAAAACTTAGATTTTACTTGAATCAACCCAATTTGTAACTCGAAGAGCAAATTTTTTTAACTGTGAGAAGGGGACGCCACACAAAGGGTCGTGAAATAGATTGGGGAAAAAATAAAAAAAGGAATGTAATTTAAAGAATGCTATTAACCAAACCATGTCATTGCCAGTGGACTTTCATTGCATGGACCAAAAAAAAATCACAGAGAACTTTTTCTAAATATTTACTTTTATGTTCCTTTATGTTCCACAGAAGAAAGTCAGTCATACAGGTTAGGAAATGCAAACGTCAGCAGTGCTGCAGTGGAGAAAAAGGCATCAGAACAAATACAAGCTCCAGACAGACCTGAAGATCCACATCTTGTGGGACACACCTCACATGAATCATACACTCACACTACTCTGAACACTCATTTGCTCTCAGTTTGCTGGAAGGAATCATCGAAATTATTAGAGACTTCTAACCCTCATATAGTTAAAGCTAAATATTAGACTACTTCATGACAACATAAAATAAAATCTCTTTTCTTCACATTTTTTTTTTTCATATTAAGTCTGTAAAATGGAGAACCCCATGTAATGTCAGCACCTGAGAAACCATACATGGTTTTCTTATAGATTACTTTAATGTTTAGATAGATAGATAGAACTTATAAAGCAAATCAATTAATAGCTTACTGTTAAATTATTAAAATATAACAGGTGATCAAAGTAATAAAAAAATTTGCTGCTTGTATTACGAGTCCACCTCAATGTTTATTTTTAGGGTCAAAGCACCAAATCATACCAAACAAAAGAAAATGTTTCTTTTTGCATATCTGAGGACATCATTTATATCATATAAATGTGTCAAAATAAAATAATGAGTCAAATAATCTTAAAAACACAATTAGAGGGGAAGAAAACTATGACGTGAGAAGATTTAGTCTATACAGTTAAACATTTCCATTGGCTGGGGAGATCAGCTCCATGATCTTGGTATTGAGTTTCTGATTGGTCCAATCTTTTGTGATGTCATCCAAATGGCTGTCAAAGTCCACCAATAGCGTCTGATCACCAGAACTGAACAGCTGATTAACTATGGAACAGGTTTCTTCCCACTGTCGAAGCATTATTCTAAGGAATACACATGTCATTAACTGCACTGCAGCGTTATCATCAACACATTTTTTGAGATTTTTCTTACGTGTGTTTGTCTTTGAGAGCCCAGCGGGCGTCTTTACGCTCATACATCACGATCGGAGGAACACGGCAGCCTGGAAACATCTTTTCTCCATCAATCTGAGGCAGAGGGAAAAACATTTTCCCATTTAAAAAAAAAGGACTTTTCCAATAAACTTTTGCACCAAGAGACATTTTCTAAATTACCATAAGCAAAACAGCATTGTTACACTGCTCGAATATCTTCTCTGCAATCTTCAACGCACAAGGTGTAGGACTGAAAAAAGAAGGGGAAAAAAATAAAAAAAAGAGTAAGAGAGAAGTAAAATGCAGAGAAAATAAGGAACTCTGGTAAGATGAAAAAATATGGAGGAGTACCTGCTGTCTGAGACACAAGCATTGGCTTGATAATATCCCACAATCCTTTGCTGCGTTTGTGAACACCAAGCATCGACCTACAACAGGAAATATTGACATGTATTCTACAAAAAAAAAAAACATTTAAATTTGATTATTTTTACATTTAATCATTTAGAAGAGGCTTTTATCCAAAGAGACTTACAAATGACAAATACAATGTCATGCTGTTAATGCTGCTATAATATAGATCATTCTATATTCAATTCTTTCAAACTGCACTCCCATAATAAAAAAAAGCAAAGAATCAAAAATGTAAATATAGGATATTTCATACCAAACAAAAGAACATTTTTCTTTTTGCATATCTGAGGAAAAGAAAGAAAAGCAATCCATTTCAGAGCGCATGCGAGATCGTGCATGCAGCCTGTTGCCGCTGTTCTTGTGTGTGTGTTTTTTTACATTTCTGTTCTATTAACTTTATTAGTGCGTTTTTTTCTTATTGTATTTTTTTGTGAGCTCTTTGAAGTTGTGCCCTTTCAAGGATGCTGGTGGGCATCAAAAAACCTTTTTAATAACTTTCTTGTTACTGCGTTCAACACCTGTTGGATACGCTGCTCGGATTGTTTACTCCCGAGATCAGCTGATTGATCTGAAGCCGGCCAGCTTAGCGATTCGACCAGCTGATTTACCTACTGAAATCTGGAGGAAAACTCATAGAGGATGTAGGGGAGGAACAAGACAAGGGGGGAAGAGAGCTGGGCTGAGACGGGAGAGACTTAAGGCGAAGAGGAGATTCAAGCCGAGTCTACCCTCTCTTATTATGGACAATGTGAGATCGCTGGCTAATAAGATGGAGGAGCTGACAGGGCTAGTCAGAAGCCAGACGGAGTACCGGGAATGTAGTATCATGTGCTTCACGGAGACATGGTTACATCAGGACATTCCGGATCAGAACGTCTCCGTCGAGGGCTTTCAGACGGTTCGGGCCGACCGGGATTGCAACGAGAGTGGTAAGAGAAAAGGGTTGCCGTTCTAGTTAATAACAGATGGTGCAACCCTTGTCATATTACGGTTAGGGAGTGGATATGTTGCCCGGACATTGAACTATTAGCCGTGGGGCTTCGGCCTTATTATCTGCCCAGAGAGATTTCACATGCCATTGTAGTAGCTGTATATATTCCGCCATCAGCTAACCCGAAGTTGGCGAGCAGCGTTATTCATAATGTTACATCACAATTGCAGACCAGATATCCGAATGCTCTTATCACCATTTCGGGCGACTTCAGTCACGTTACTATGGAAAAAACATTGCCAACTTTCACACAGTATGTAAACTGTCCGACCAGAGAAGAGAGTACACTTGATTTAATGTATGCAAACGTGAAGAATGCATACGGTTCGTCGCCCCTCCCTCCACAGGGTAGGTCAGACCACAATTTGGTGTACCTCAGCCCCTGTTAAATGCCTCTGTTTAAGAGCAAGCCTGTGACCACCAGAATCGTGAGGAGATGGACAGATGAGGCTTATGAGGCACTTCAGGCTTGTTTTGAGGTTACTGACTGGCAGGCTCTCTGTGAGCCACACGTAGAGGATATTGATGGACTCACAGAGTGCATCACTGATTATATTAATTTCTGTGTTGACTGCACCGTACCATCAAGCACTATCCTTTGTTATACCAACAACAAGCCATGGGTAACAAAGGACATCAAGGCCATCCTCAATGCGAATAAGAGGGCATTTAGGGAGGGAGACAGAGGAGAGGTGAAGAGAGTGCAGAGGGAACTGAAAGTTAAAGGTGCAGTAGGAGATCTTGGAAAATGCTAACTTTAGCCTGATAGCGCTGAAAGCGAACGTCCCACCCTCCCTGTAATCACCGTCCAAAGCAATGCCCTCTGAACGCATTTACGCTCACAGACCAGAGACAACATTACTACAATAGGCTACATCAGCGGTTCCCAATTCCAGCCCATGTTCCGAAGTGAAGTAAATTTCAATGGATTTCCCCCGCTCAGGGAGTAGGGAGCAATGAACACTGTGTAGGGATACGTTGACAGGCAGGTAAGAAAGCTAATTAAAATGCTCGGACCGAACGTTTTGATTGGACGAACATTTCTTGATCCTACGCCTTCCACAGAATATATAAATACAAACAAATACATTTAGACCACTTAACTTAATGATTGCTATCGGGACTTTCAACCAGCATAACAAAAAATGTTTCTGAAGACAATCACCTATTGCACCTTTAAAATCTTTAAAAGTGGCTAAAGACACTTATAGGAGGACATTGGAGGGGAAGCTTCAGCAGAACAATTTAAGAGAGGTTTGGAGTGGCATGAGGACCATCATGGATTTTCAATGGTCCAACAGTGTAGGTGTTGGTGGTGGTTTAGAAAAGGGCCAGCGAACTTGATCTGTTTTTTAATAGATTTGATGATGTTTTTGCCCTTCCTCCCCAGGACTCCTCTGTTTGTCCACCATCATTAGCCACTGAACTCTCGGAACCTCCCCCTCCGTATAGACCCCCTGCCTGCTTACAGCCTTCACCTTCTTCACCCTCTCCCCGTCTTCAGAGCATTTTACCCTGTCCTCTCCCACCTAACTCTGCACCTTTTCCCTCTATAACCTCTACTGTGCCATTTACACCTGACCATGTGAGAAGACAGCTGAGGAAGCTCCACTCTAGCAAGGCTGCAGGCCCGGATAAGATCCATCCCAGGGTGTTTAAAGCCTGTGCCTCCCAGCTTTGTGGTGTACTTCACCATGTCTACAGCATGAGCCTAAGACTGCAGAAGGTCCCTCTGTTATGGAAGACTTCTAGCATCATTCCTGTTCCAAAAAAAAGTCTCGTTCCAGTGACCCTAAGGTTTAATGGCCCGTGGCATTATCATCCCGTATTATGAAGAAAGCCGTCGAAGCGTAACGGGGCCGCTGAACGAGCGCGACACACGGCTTGAAAGCAGCAGAGCTTTTATTATGCCACAGTCGACCGCTTCCGCTCCTTCCGGTCGTGTGTATGTTGGGGGGGGAAAAGCAGCGCTGTTTTATCATACTAGATACATTTGAAAGTTCTGTTATAATGCTACTCTGTGCGGTCATCACTGCTCTATTAAAACGCACAACATATTAAAGCGTCTTTGGTGTTTCCATGTTTTCTACAAAACAAAACCAGAAATCGAGGGGCTATGACGTCATTGGCAGGTGACAGAATGACACTATAGACACGGTCCATGTCACTAGTTAAAATTGCTTATTTCTCTGGATTTAAACATTCTTCGAAACATTTGGGATAATGTAAGTACACAAGTCAGCAAAATATATAACACTGTTCTAGTGGTTTTTGGATATTTTAATAAAAAAATCGTACATATTGTGCCTTTAATTAATTTTCCCACTGCATATCTTCATTAATGGTGCACTCACCTGTGTAAGAGCGAGCTGTGTGATTGGAGCCAGAGACAAGTGCGAGTGGAGCAGCGGCACACAGTCTGTGATACATACAGCTGCCCCTGCTGGACTGGAGGACAACAGCAGGCCGTTCACACTGCAACGAGGAAACTGACTTGCATGTAGGTACATTTTGGCATAAGCCAGACAGGACAACTCCACCTCACCCATCTGAAAACAACCCATAGGGGGGAAGAAAAGAGGTCACAATTGTATTAGATCATAACTATTACTTGCAAGCAGGTGTGGTTATTCAGGTCATTTAAGGAATAAGGAGTATTTTTTGTGCATGTAAATATACACTTAAAAATGCTGGGTTAAAAACAACCTAACGTGGGTTATTTGGCAACCCAGCACTGGGTAAATATTGGACAGAACACAAAAGCTGGGGCCAAGATGGGTCTTGCGCATGTTGCCCAGTTGGGGCCCACCTGTTGGCAAGTACAATCCCACATGAAATCCATGTGGGCAATTGACATTCATTCATTATGGAACCCGCGGACAATCCCATTTTGGGCCCACTTTTTCAGCCCATGTCAAACCCACATGGGCCCCACACACAAATGTTGGCTGGGTACTAGAGGCAACAGCAGTAATCAAAAGATAAAAATGTATTAACAAGCAAGAACACCCATGGACAAAACATAAGACAAATTGAATTTATTTGGGTGAATACAGCATAGTTTATAATATTACATACATTTAAACTCATATAACAAGCATTTTAGAAATAAAAAAAGAAACATTTAAAATTAGCATTTTAATGTAAGTGTATTCAACCGTTCTCTGTAATCACTTTTCACTGAAATAGCGCTAATTCTCGTGCCGGTGGACTGCTGTTCGCCGGGGAACTGCGAACCTCAGACTGCCGCCTCGCGTTTCACTCGTAGCTGAAAGACGCCGTTACTGACTCCATACCTGCCCATAAACAAACCGTAGGCTACTGAGATTAGAGAACATATTTAAACATCAAATTAAATTTAATTAAGTATTATAACGAATAAAATCAGTTTATGTTATGAAAGGCAAAACGCGTTTCTATAATGGGAAATGACCGCTGCTGACCGACATCTCGTCCTTATGTTGCGTTGCGTAAAATAATATAATTTACAGCACAGTCAACACTTTATAAATTCAATAAAATGTATACAAACCTTTGTTTCACTGAAGAAGTGCACCAAATCAGCGGCGCTGAGAACCGCTCTCTCCTGCAGTGGACGCAAAAAGCCCGTGCTCCCGACTGTAAAGCGGCCTTTCCACTGCACACGACATTCGGACACGACTGTCGGAATTCGCCCCCTAGTGGCAGTCGCACGGAAATTTAATTATGATCGTACACGGCAACATCCTCGCGGTTTCAGAAAACCTCATTCTGTATGATACTTTTCTAGAATCATACAGAGACTTTAATAGGAAAAATGAGGCTTGGAAGAGAGTAGCGAGATTGTCGGTTTGTCAGGTGTGTTTTGTTTGCCAAATTTGCTGAATGTATGCAAATCCTTGTCGTGCCTTAATTAGCATCTAGCCTAGTATTCCCATGTATAACAATAAACAGCTATGCATATAGGACAAATGACCGCCAATAATTTTGGAGGGAAAATAAAGACAACATTAAAAATAATAAAATATAAAATTTAAATGAATAATTTATTATTCACCAATAGAATATATAGCAAAAACTATAAATAGTAGCAGCAGTAAATCCTTTTTGATATACAATTATTTGTGAATTAAAGTTTGCTGAAGTGTTGCTATGTGCTCCATGTGCATTTGTGTGTGTGTGTGTGTGATGTAAAGTGTGTGTGTGAGTTTGATCTCTCTCTCTGTGTGTGTGTGTGTGTGTGTGTGTGACAGGCACAGGTTCCTCCTATCCTAAGAGTTAATTAATAGTTAATTAGATCCACATTATTAAGAAACTGGCAGCATCTGTATCAGGGTGTGTCTCTCTCATTGTGTCTTCCTACCTCCATGACACTTGACTCTGCAGTCCACCCTACCTAAGGATTAATTGCATACTGTAAACGTATGTACTGTATGCGTGCTCAATGTTTTATTTTAATATATGACTATCTACATATTCAAAGAAAAGTTCACTACAAATGTCTATAGTACTATGGCTATTGCTATAGGTTTTTGATGTGTTAGACTATATTGCAAGTAGCCTACATCAGTTTTTACCCTAAATCCCACTTTATCTGCTGATATTTCAGTCATTCAATTCAGTAACAGGCTCGTTAACACTTAAGTTAACCAATTATCACGAAGCAATGACATTTTAAAATATACTGGGGTTCTACGCTAAGCTTACAACTGTTTAATACAATGTAGGCTACTGTCAAAAAAAAACAAAAAACACAGGAGCTAACTTGAATTACACTTACAGTAAAATGCTGCAAATCATTTTTTCTTACACTTGAAACGCGACTTACACCTTTACAAAGCTTCTCTTGCGCATAGAAATTTAATTTACGCTTACAGTCTTATGTACACTTCCAGAACTCTTACCCTGCGTATGCAAATCTTTTAGGCATTAAATTACCTTCATAGAAATGCTC
>NW_015653519.1:339969-344241 GCF_001515625.1 Sinocyclocheilus rhinocerous | reverse complement strand
GGCAAAATGCTTAACATTTATTTATTAACATTATTATTATTATTATTATAACCATAGAGATATCGTGCAAGCGATAAAAACCCGTCCTATGCGCTGTTGGCCCGTAAAAACAATTTTATTTATATATATATATTTAGAAAAAATCTGACCGGCCCACATTAAACAAAATGGTTCGGCCCCTCTGGCATTTGCCAGAATTGCCAGATGTCCAATCCGCCCCTGGCTATGCATATAGGACAAATGACCACCAATAATTTTGGAGGGAAAATAAAAGACAACATTAAAAATAATAAAATATAAAATTAAATTAATAATTTATTATTCACCAATAATCATGCTTTTTTTTTTAAGTAAAAAAAAAACAAAACGTGATAAACAAAAAGAATTATAATTCTCAACTTGCGCACACTGATTTGATTGGACAACTTTGGAATACATCACATCCGGTCGGCGTGTCGCATACGGTGTAGTCGCTCAAGTTCAAATATTTGAACGCATCCGAAGCTCAAATCGGATCCGAAAATTCCGCATTCGCAGATGGTCGGCACCCCACGCAGCCCCTGTACGACTCTCCATTGGAAATGAATGACTTCCGGTCCAACGGAACCTTAAAGCCGCCTTTCCACTATCTCCGACAAGCGACAGACCGGAAGTCATTCATTTCCAATGGAGAGTAGTGCGGGAGATGTGCGGAGTTCCGATCATATGCGTATGCGGAAAACTCGGATTCGATTTGAGCTGCGGATGCGTTAAAATATTTGAACTTCTGCGGCTAGACCGTATGCGACCGGATGTGATGTATTCTATTAAAAACTATGAGTGTAAGGTTAGAATTACCAATATTTTGTTCACTTTACCATTATTCTTTAATATTTATTTCTGTAAAATGGTGCTTTAGAATAATTATGTCACAAATACTTATTTTATAATTATTAAATCATTATTTACAATGATTAGCCCCATAAAACCTACTATGTTTTTATTTTGGGGGTCATTTGTGACGATACATTCATACATTAATCATTCAAATAATTAAGGTGAATATGCCGAGGTAACGGTTGCTGCACGACCAGTTTGAAAGTACTGTGCGACTGCCATTAGGGGGAGAAATGCGACAGTCGTTTCCAAATGTCGTGTGCAGTGGAAAGGCGCCTTAACTCAGCAGCTTGGTTGTTTCGTCGGAGACAGGGTCAACCCAGCAGTTGGGTAGACAAAAATAACCCAGCATTAAAGGGGTCATAGGATGCCCATTTTCCACAAGTTGATATGATTCTTTAGGGTCTTAATGAAAAGTCTGTAACATAGTTTGGTTACAATTTCTCAATGTTAGTGTAAAACACACCTTTTTTACCCTGTCAAAAACAGCTCTTTTCAGATCAAGCTGTTTTTGTAGCATTTTCCTTTAGACTGCTATGTTCATTATTACATCCAACAACAGAACACCTCAATCGCTTAGGAGTCATTCTTGTGTACATCTGCTCCGGCGGTGAAACAATGGTGGACTGATGACAGCTCACTCAGGGCGGGTCTAAGGTAAGACGCCAGTCCAGTCTGTCAAACTATCGTGGGAGGGGCCTGTCTGTGTGACGTCACACAGACAGGCATCTGAGATCGGCTCGATTTGAGAAAGGGGAAAACATTTAACCAGATTTTTTTTTAAAACTACAGGGTGGATTTTTATCATTACAGGGTGGTTGTGTACACACACTGCCAACACACATTTCAGTTCAAACAACTTGTAAAAGTGCATGTAACATCCTATGACCCCTTTAAAAATGACCCAACAGCTTAGTTACAGAAAAACTACCCAGCACCTGGGTAAAAATATTAAAAACAAACCAATAAAATGACCCAACGGGCTGAACCCAGCATTTGGGTAAAAAAAAAAAAATAACCCAGCATTTTTTAGAGTGTAGTCGTTGTCTTATAACAGGGATGTAAAAATGTCTTTGTGGACCTGGTACGGATGAATCCACTGATCAATATTTTTTCTTTGTCTTTCTGTTCATGTGTTTGATGATCATAAATATGGCAGATTGCAGATGAGCAGAAAATGTCACATGGCTGAAACAGATGAATAAGTAGTCCATATGATTATCTATAAATAATTATTTAAAATTCAGTGTGTTCCTTACACAAAGTTGAACGAATTAAACTCTGTTTGCATGGTCTCTCTGTTTTGATATGGGTTTTCTGCAGGTAATCCATCCAGTTTAACACCACAATCCAATGACATAAAGGATAGGTGAAATTTAATGTGTGTAATATGGGTGTTAGCCCTGTGATGGACTGGCCATCTGTCCAGGGTATTTCCCTGCCTTCAGCCCGAGATGGTCCAGCATCCCTGCTACCCAACACTGGACAAGCAGTTTGTTTGGAAGATGGGTGAAAGGATGCAAAATGACTAAACATGCGAAGTCCACACTAATTAAAACAAACTGCCCACTAAATCAATCCAGGAAGGTGTCTTTCTAGGTTTTGATACTGCAATCCTCAATCTATGGCCAGCAAAGGAATTACCTGCTTATGAAAGTAGAAACCGTTTAAACACTTCTCGTGTGTGAACGGCTAGTAGGATGCTCGACGTTCACACAGGTTGGTACTTATAATTTCAAACGCCTTGATATCATCTGAAGATAACATTTAATTCAAACAAGCATTGTCTTTAAATTAGCATATCAGCCACTAAAGTTTACACAGGGTTTCCAGCTGGATTTCAACCAAGTCTTTCCACACTATGAAGAAACGTGAGTACAGGATTAAAATCGCGTGATATGACGATAAACGATTGTGATAAATAACTGACGTTCGCAATACAATGTATATCTATGAATCGTTGATCACAGCCGCTTTATTCGTCATGTTCACAGAGATCCATAGAAGAATACACTTACCGTTGTGTGTTTTTCCTATTCAGTAATCAAATATAAAATCCCAATAATTAAATCAAACACATTAAAACACGAATATTTGACTGTTTACTTCATAAGAACTCGAAGGAAACGGACATGAAGATAACGCAGCGTCTTTTTCTTCGTGACGCCAGTTCTCTTGCATACATCGCACGCTACTGCCGCATGCAGGTCCTTAGTGGAACACATCCATAATTATTGTTTTGGCTTTGTTTGTTTTTTTGTTTTTTTAACTATCCCTTTAACTTTTCAGGGTGGACAAACATATCCTGTGTTCAAAGACTTTAAACTGCAACTCAATAAATTACATCAGAAACTGTTACAATCAATGTTAAAGTGATAGTTCACCCCCCCCAAAAAATCAAAATTCTGTCATGAATTACTCACCCTAATGTTGTTCCAAACCAGTACGACCTTCATTCATATTCAGAACACAAATTAAGATATTTTTGATGAAATCCGAGAGGTTTAACCCCTTAACTGTCACCACGCGCATGCGTTGTTTAAGTGCAGAGGTACTCTCGATAATGGTAAAAAGACATGGTTTGGAGAAGAAGAATTGTTGAACTAGATAAAAAAGTTCAAGACAAACTTTAGGTTGGCTTGAGAAAGCCTAGCCTGAAAGTTTAAAGCAGTTGTAAAAGCCTGAAGTTTGAAAATGTAGATAGATGTTGATAACATGTTTCTAGCATGATTAGCATGTTTTTAGCATGATTAGACTGTTACTAGCATATTGATGGCATGATTAGCAAATTACTAGCATGTTGCTAGCATGTTTCTAGCATGATTAGCATGTTACTAGCATTTTGCTAGCAATATTACCATATGATTATTATGTTGCTAGCATGACTAGCAAGTTACTAGCATGTCGCTAGCATGATTAGCAAAGTTACTACCATGTCGCTAACATGATTATCAAGTTACTTGCATGTCAATAGCATGTTTCTAGCATGATTAGCATGTTGCTAGCATAATTAGCATGCTACTAGCATGTTGCTATCATGATTAACAAATAAATAGCACGTTGCTAACATGATTAGCCAGTTACTTGCATGTCAATAGCATGTTTCTAGCATGATTAGCATGCTACTAACATGTTGCTAGCATGATTAGCAGGTGACTAGCATGTTTCTAGTATGATTAGCAAGTTATTAGCATGTCACTAGCATGTGTCTAGCATGGTTAGCATTTTACTAGCATGTTGTTAAAAGTTATCAGCATGTCGCTAGCATGTTTCTAGCATGATTAGCATGTTGCTAGCATAATTAGCATGCTACTAGCATGTTGCTAGAATGATTAGCAAGTGACTAGCATGTTTCTAGCATGATTAGCAAATTACTAGCATGTTGTTAGTATGTTT
>NW_015653519.1:323311-339944 GCF_001515625.1 Sinocyclocheilus rhinocerous | reverse complement strand
TGATGTCACACAGACAGGCATCTGAGATCGGCTCGATTTGAGAAAGGGGAAAACATTTAACCAGATTTTTTTTTAAAACTACAGGGTGGATTTTTATCATTACAGGGTGGTTGTGTACACACACTGCCAACACACATTTCAGTTCAAACAACTTGTAAAAGTGCATGTAACATCCTATGACCCCTTTAAAAATGACCCAACAGCTTAGTTACAGAAAAACTACCCAGCACCTGGGTAAAAATATTAAAAACAAACCAATAAAATGACCCAACGGGCTGAACCCAGCATTTGGGTAAAAAAAAAAAAATAACCCAGCATTTTTTAGAGTGTAGTCGTTGTCTTATAACAGGGATGTAAAAATGTCTTTGTGGACCTGGTACGGATGAATCCACTGATCAATATTTTTTCTTTGTCTTTCTGTTCATGTGTTTGATGATCATAAATATGGCAGATTGCAGATGAGCAGAAAATGTCACATGGCTGAAACAGATGAATAAGTAGTCCATATGATTATCTATAAATAATTATTTAAAATTCAGTGTGTTCCTTACACAAAGTTGAACGAATTAAACTCTGTTTGCATGGTCTCTCTGTTTTGATATGGGTTTTCTGCAGGTAATCCATCCAGTTTAACACCACAATCCAATGACATAAAGGATAGGTGAAATTTAATGTGTGTAATATGGGTGTTAGCCCTGTGATGGACTGGCCATCTGTCCAGGGTATTTCCCTGCCTTCAGCCCGAGATGGTCCAGCATCCCTGCTACCCAACACTGGACAAGCAGTTTGTTTGGAAGATGGGTGAAAGGATGCAAAATGACTAAACATGCGAAGTCCACACTAATTAAAACAAACTGCCCACTAAATCAATCCAGGAAGGTGTCTTTCTAGGTTTTGATACTGCAATCCTCAATCTATGGCCAGCAAAGGAATTACCTGCTTATGAAAGTAGAAACCGTTTAAACACTTCTCGTGTGTGAACGGCTAGTAGGATGCTCGACGTTCACACAGGTTGGTACTTATAATTTCAAACGCCTTGATATCATCTGAAGATAACATTTAATTCAAACAAGCATTGTCTTTAAATTAGCATATCAGCCACTAAAGTTTACACAGGGTTTCCAGCTGGATTTCAACCAAGTCTTTCCACACTATGAAGAAACGTGAGTACAGGATTAAAATCGCGTGATATGACGATAAACGATTGTGATAAATAACTGACGTTCGCAATACAATGTATATCTATGAATCGTTGATCACAGCCGCTTTATTCGTCATGTTCACAGAGATCCATAGAAGAATACACTTACCGTTGTGTGTTTTTCCTATTCAGTAATCAAATATAAAATCCCAATAATTAAATCAAACACATTAAAACACGAATATTTGACTGTTTACTTCATAAGAACTCGAAGGAAACGGACATGAAGATAACGCAGCGTCTTTTTCTTCGTGACGCCAGTTCTCTTGCATACATCGCACGCTACTGCCGCATGCAGGTCCTTAGTGGAACACATCCATAATTATTGTTTTGGCTTTGTTTGTTTTTTTGTTTTTTTAACTATCCCTTTAACTTTTCAGGGTGGACAAACATATCCTGTGTTCAAAGACTTTAAACTGCAACTCAATAAATTACATCAGAAACTGTTTCAATCAATGTTAAAGTGATAGTTCACCCCCCCAAAAAATCAAAATTCTGTCATGAATTACTCACCCTAATGTTGTTCCAAACCAGTACGACCTTCATTCATATTCAGAACACAAATTAAGATATTTTTGATGAAATCCGAGAGGTTTAACCCCTTAACTGTCACCACGCGCATGCGTTGTTTAAGTGCAGAGGTACTCTCGATAATGGTAAAAAGACATGGTTTGGAGAAGAAGAATTGTTGAACTAGATAAAAAAGTTCAAGACAAACTTTAGGTTGGCTTGAGAAAGCCTAGCCTGAAAGTTTAAAGCAGTTGTAAAAGCCTGAAGTTTGAAAATGTAGATAGATGTTGATAACATGTTTCTAGCATGATTAGCATGTTTTTAGCATGATTAGACTGTTACTAGCATATTGATGGCATGATTAGCAAATTACTAGCATGTTGCTAGCATGTTTCTAGCATGATTAGCATGTTACTAGCATTTTGCTAGCAATATTACCATATGATTATTATGTTGCTAGCATGACTAGCAAGTTACTAGCATGTCGCTAGCATGATTAGCAAAGTTACTACCATGTCGCTAACATGATTATCAAGTTACTTGCATGTCAATAGCATGTTTCTAGCATGATTAGCATGTTGCTAGCATAATTAGCATGCTACTAGCATGTTGCTAGTATGATTAACAAATAAATAGCACGTTGCTAACATGATTAGCCAGTTACTTGCATGTCAATAGCATGTTTCTAGCATGATTAGCATGCTACTAACATGTTGCTAGCATGATTAGCAGGTGACTAGCATGTTTCTAGTATGATTAGCAAGTTATTAGCATGTCACTAGCATGTGTCTAGCATGGTTAGCATTTTACTAGCATGTTGTTAAAAGTTATCAGCATGTCGCTAGCATGTTTCTAGCATGATTAACATGTCGCTAGGATAGATAGATAGATAGATAGATAGTTGACCAATTATCGGCCTGGCCGATTATCGACGCCGATATTAAGCATTTTTATGATTATCGGTATCGGTCATTTTCAAAACCGATTCGCCAATAAAATAACTTCCTTTTGAAACGCGCTATTTGTATGTAAAGTGTATGTGTATGTATTTGTATGTCTCAGTGTATGTAAAAGAGACGTGCGGTTTTGTTTTCTACACATACAAAGTGTGCGACGCTCGCGGTGATTTCAGCTTCTGTCGTCTCACTACATGAGGACATAAATACATGAACAACATCTCCAGAACTGCTCTGACTCCCTCTGAGAGTCACTTCATGAGCATTTGACAGTTTCATTTGAGTAAAACGTTAGGTTACACACGTAACCCCGGTTCTCTGAGAACAGAGCGAGGTTCGACTGTCTTCAGAAAATTTTGGATGTCATTTTCATTTCATCTTGCATGTAATGTCTGATAAAGCAGCGTTTGTGAGTGGAGTGCTGCTTTGTGTACAGCGTTACCGGGGAAACCTTGATCTCTACCACTCCAACAGCGCCTCCTGCTGGCAGAGAATGAGTTTGCATGCCGCCATAAACGAGTGCAAGTCTGTGGGAAACACTGCAGTTCTCTTTCAAACAATCGCTCGGTATCTCACTATGGGAAACGCCTCAGGCGTGATAGACTATGGAAGCACCAATTACACCACGTCTGTCCGAAGGACGGACCAATCACAGCTCATGACAAGGAGCCCACCCCCTCCATATATATACAACTGAGACTCCCTCGAAGCCTACATGACACGCTGAAATAGCAGCCAGGTAAACTTTAATAGTAGAAAACGCTCTCCCATTGTTCATTAAGCTTTGTAAAAAGCAAAGTACATCGCTCACCGCGCACTGAAAAGGAATAACTCCTTTACGAGTACACCAGTCCTCAAACACACGCCATTTAAGATCATACAGTGAGCGCGTTGATGGAGCTCTAGCGCTCTGGATAGTGTTTATAACCTCCTGTGGAAGCCCGAGAGTGTATAAATTTAACCCTTCACGGGCCAGACCCAAAGATCGACTCGTTCCGGGTGTGGGTGAGATATCTGCCCCCACCGCTTGCGACAGCAAGTCCCGGCGCAACGGGAGCGACCAGGGCTCTCCCTGAAGGAGCTGGACAATCTCTCCCAACCACAGCCTCCCCGGCCAACGAGGGGCTATCAGCAGGAGAGATAATCCGTTTTCTCTTACTCTTTCCAGGGTGGGAGAAATTAGACTCAGCGGAGGGAATGCCTAAAGCAACATGTTCGGCCACGGGTGCGCCAGCGCATCCACACCCAAAGGCGCATTTTCGTCCCTGAGAGAGAAATACAGCGGACACTTTGCGTTTGCCTGCGAGGCAAAGAGATCTACGGCAGCCTTGCCGTACATCCCCCAAATCTGATCCACCACCTGCTGGTGGAGCACCCATTCTCCGTATAACGGGTTGCCCCTTGACAGGAGATCCGCCCCTACATTCAGGACTCCTGGTACATGCGTCGCGCGCAGCGAGCTGAAGTGCGCCGCGCACCAGACAATCAGTTTGCGCGCTAGATTGTGCAGTTGTAACGAACGCGTTCCCCCTTGGCGATTGATATATGCCACCACTGTTGTGTTGTCTGTCCTGACCAGAACATGAAACCCTTCCACATCCTAGGTATCCCTCCTCTTTTTGTTAGAAGGGTTAGCGGACTTGGACCTGGCAGCCGCCGCCGCGAATGACTGCTTTCCCCATGGTTTAGCGAGCCGCCTGCTCCGTGCTCTGGGGTTTTGCAGTGCTGGACGCATTCAAAAACCTCCTGTTCTGCGTCGGGGGAACAGGACGCGGGGGAACAGGAGGACGTGGTGCTCTTTTACATGTCAAACGCCTCGCCTTCCTTCTTCTGGAGGTCGCACCTCTGTCTCATCGCCGCAACGGCTGGGCCGAACAATCCACTCGAATCCACAGGAGCATTGAGAAAATCTAACTTCTCCCTGTCCCCGACACCCAATAGATTCAGCCACAGCGACCTCTCGCCCGCAACGGCAAGCGCCATGGTACGACCGCAGCTTTGCACCGCGCCACGTGAGGTGTGTAGATTGAGATCTGTTATGTTGCAGATCTCCTCCCAGACCCCCGGGTTTGGATTGCCGACGTCCAGCTGAGTGCCAAGCTCCTCCAACAACTCGGCTTGATAGGCCGTCAACAACGAAGTGACGTTAAGTGCCCGCACCATCATTGCTGAGGATTTATAAATTTTTTGGTACATGGAAGCGGTGAAGCGTTCCATTTTCCCAAGGAGGGAGGGCCTAGCAGATGAGAGAGTGGTTCGCCTGTTTGGATGCAGGTGGTGAGCCACTGACTGCTCGACCGTGGGAGGGTTAGAGAGCCCAAGCCCTTCCATTTCACTCACATCGAGCGACGAGTATCCCTTGACGGGCACACGATGAGAAAAGGGTTTGTCCCACGATCGCTTCATCTCTGCTACACACGCCGGCAAAGCGGGAAGCAGTTGTTTCGCCTGTGGAAGGCGAGAAGGAAGCCTTTTCCCATCATAGATGTCACGTTTAACTCCCGGATCCCCAGGAGTTACGGGCCAAGCGATGCCAAGCTTAGCTGCCACACGCTTACAAACTTCCACTAGGTCACAATCCACCACCGTCTACGCCACGTCGCCACTTTGCGCGCTCACGGGCCTGGACGCTTGTGCTGCAGACAGGATAGCGTCATCCTACTCATCATCCGGCTCCTCTCGGAGGAGGTGAGCTAACATCTCCTCATCCTCCTCCTCGTCTCCCTCCACCTCATCGCCTTCCGCAAGCAGCTGCTGGTCGAAAAGCGGCGTAAACTCAGGAGACTCTGAATCCATAATATCCCCCCACGAAGAAAGATCCCGTGGGGGAGAGGGTTGGACCCCCTTTGTCGAAGGAGGGACAGAAGATAGAACCGGATCGTCTTTAGAAGATGCAGCCACCCGAAGCCTTCTTTCCAAGATCCTGGCCGGCATTACACGACAGTGCGCGCAACTCTCCGCATCCGCCAGTGTGGCCTGAGCGTGTTTAACACCCATGCACGCGATACACATCGGATGCGAATCCCTGCCCGAGATCATAAATCCACAAGCTGCCGGACACGAGCACGAAGGGACATCCTTCCCTTTCTCCGCTGCGACCTTGAACACCGACATGGTGAGTAGAATAATCTTAGCTCGCCTTAACGCGTTAGCTAGAAAAAACTCAGTAACGAGTAGAGAAATCCACAACAGATTTTAACTGCACTGCATTCGGCAACGTCTACCTTGACGGTACGCTTGTGAACTGAAGCAGCGCAGAACAGGTGTTAAAGGAAAATCTTCACGGGGAAGAGAACAAGAATGCCGTTTTCGGGGATCACAGCCATATATATATGGAGGGGGTGGGCTCCTTGTCATAAGCTGTGATTGGTCCGTCCTTCGGACAGACGTGGTATAATTGGTGCTTCCATAGTCTATCACGCCTGGGGCGTTTCCCATAGTGAGATACCGAGCGATTGTTTGAAAGAGAACGTGTTTCTTTACACCCTATCTTTTTATGTTTTTTTTTCTGGGATAGGGAGAACGAGATAATAAGTCCCCCTGCTCATTAAACCTAGCACGGCCTGAGCGTGCTTAACACCCATGCACGCGATACACATCGGATGCGAATCCCTGCCCGAGATCATAAATCCACAAGCTGCCGGACACGAGCACGAAGGGACATCCTTCCCTTTCTCCGCTGCGACCTTGAACACCGACATGGTGAGTAGAATAATCTTAGCTCGCCTTAACGCGTTAGCTAGAAAAAACTCAGTAACGAGTAGAGAAATCCACAACAGATTTTAACTGCACTGCGTTCGGCAACGTCTACCTTGACGGTACGCTTGTGAACTGAAGCAGCGCAGAACAGGTGTTAAAGGAAAATCTTCACGGGGAAGAGAACAAGAATGCCGTTTTCGGGGATCACAGCCATATATATATGGAGGGGGTGGGCTCCTTGTCATAAGCTGTGATTGGTCCGTCCTTCGGACAGACGTGGTGTAATTGGTGCTTCCATAGTTTATCACGCCTGAGGCGTTTCCCATAGTGAGATACCCAGCGATTGTTTGAAAGAGAACTGCAGTGTTTCCCACAGACTTGCACTCGTTTGTGGCGGCATGCAAACTCATTCTCTGCCAGCAGGAGGCGCTGTTGGAGTGGTAGAGATCAAGGTTTCCCCGGTAACGCTGTACACAAAGCAGCGCTCCACTCACAAACGCTGCTTTATCAGACATTACATGCAAGATGAAATGAAAATGACATCCAAAATTTTCTGAAGACAGTCGGGTTCCTTCAGAAATACAGTGATATAAAAACACCCGCACCGAGTTTCAATTTTGAAACGTGCAGTGCTCATGTTTATTCAACGAAGTCAAAGCCTTTTGGAAAATCTATTTGTGGCGGTCAGTTCTGATATTGTGGCGGGCGACACAAATAAATCAATATAGGAAACACTTACATAGGCTACAGAAACTTAAAAGTTCCTCATGGCAACCCGTCAAAATATAAGTTCGGGTTAGCTTAAAGAAATGATCAGAAATATATTACTGTGGTGCAGTATGATATACATAATGCTATTTCAACTATTATTACAACTTATGTTTTAAAGAATAATCACACAATATGCTATTTCTTCCATGTTTTCATTTTAATAGTAAACCCTTTGTTTGCCAAAAAATAAATAGTTTAACTCTCATTTGATTAAAAGATAAATTAAATTAATTTATGCCTTCATTTGCACTGTACTGTAAATTTAAAACTAACTGAAATTTCTAGTGTCACATAGGCCAAGACATTTCAATAGGCTATTGAACTAAGTGTGCCTGTAAAAGGCTATTAGTGTTATAGTTTCATGAAAATAGTTGCAGTCTTCAACTTCTACAATATAGCTATGAAGACAATTAAATTATTTACACTTATTATTATTATTATATAAATTTTTTTAAGTGAATCCATTGATTAACTTAACATTGTGCATTAGATGATGAATTGAATAGTCACCTCTACTATTGTAGGTTGTTTTAGCCATCAGAAAATAATTAATGAGGAATTATGAGAGGTTATGCTTTTACACATACATTTCTAACATGTAAATTATTGAAGCCAAATACTTACATTTCCCCAAGCTGTTTAGCTGTAGTACATTATTCATAGGCTTAATCATGAAGCATACAGTGGCCCCACTTTTAACTCTATCTTTATATTACCCTTATTGCAGATGGATGCACAGAAGAAGACAAGACAAGGCAGTTTTTGTCAGAGACCTTGTTAGTCTTAATTTTGACATTAATTTTCATTTTTACATCAGACATATCTATCGGTTCAAAATATCGGTTATCGGTCTACTTGATCTGTAATAATCGTTATCGGCATCGGCCCTGAAAAATAGATAGATAGATAGATAGATAGATATATCTATCTATTTCAGAAAAGAAAAGTTGTTCATATAATAACAGAAGAAAGAGAAAATTGGTTGTGTGAATGAGAAATGTGGCTGACGCGGCGAATGAATGAGTATGTGCAATGATCTAAAAACAAAGCAATCATTGGATCTTTTCGGCAATATTTTTAAAAAGTTGGGAATATGGAAAAAGTAATATTAAGAATATTGGACAGGAAATGGAGGAAATAGCGGAATTGATAATGTAAAAAAATATAAAATTCAGTAATATAGTACACATGTCAGCAGTTCCACCGTGGATGTTTGTAAAGCCTATAGTAGATCTTTATTTAACAGATGAAGTGAAGAAACAGGATTGTGACCCAATAAAAATAAGTTAATAAATATATGGATCAGAAATATTATGATATTGTCACAGTACAGAAGGGGACCAAGGACGGAGAGGTAAAGTAAACAGGGTTCTTTATTGAACAGGGGCTGAGAGAAGAGATGGGGAGCAAATGGGTTAGAGCAACGGTCTATGGAATGGAAGGGATCTAGCTCACGTGATGACGGGTTCCTTCTAGGATCGGGCTGAAGAGGATGGCACAGAGACAGGTGGGTTTCAGGTTGGAGTCCGGGTTCGTGAGTCAGGTAAGGAGTAGCGTAGTGAACTCAAGACCAGACAAAGTGTGACTGCAGTGACTGAGTATTTGAGCTAGTGTTGATGAGGTGGTGACAGGTGCGGCTGATTAGTACTCCGGTGATTGTGAACGGGTGTGTGAGGTGATTGGGTCTGACGAGGCTGGACTATCCCTGACAGATATGATACAGATATTTACAGATGGTTCAAAAGATCCAGAAACTATATGAAAACAGGAATAGCAGTAGTTATTCCACAATATGAAATAGCTATTAAGAAAAGAACCCCGGATTTTTTATCTGTATTTACAGCAGAGTTGGTAGCTATTGTTATGGCTCTCCAGTGGGTAGAGGAAAATAGAATTAAAAAAGCAGTAATATGTTCAGATTCATTGGCTGCGTTAAAGAGCATCCAATCAGGCCAGTCTAACTGCAGACAAGATGTCATACTTGAAATACTGCAGTATATATATAGAATGAAAAATCAGGGCATTTTTATTTCATTTATTTGGGTTCCAGCACATGTTGGAGTTGAAGGAAATGAGAAGGCAGATAAGCATGCTAAGAATTCTTTGAACTTGAATCAGATAGGAATTGACATAAAAATTAGTAAGGCAGAAGCAAAAATAATAATTAGGAAAGCTCTTATAAATGCATGGCAGAAACTTTGGGAGAAAGAGAAGACTGGACGACATCTATATAGAATTCAAAGAGAAGTAGGAATACGTAACAACGACATGGGATTAAGAAGACGAGAAGAATCAGTAATAATAAGAATTAAAATAGGACATACTGCATTGAATGGAAATTTAAATAGAATTAAGAAACATCCGAATGGATTATGCATGCATTGTGGGATTTGTGAAACTGTAGAGCATGTACTGTTGCATTGTAGAGCATATAACAACGAACGACAAATGCTAGAAGCTAAAGTAATAGAAGAAGGTGGAAGCATGATGCTAGAAGATATATTAAGTAAGCTAAAAAGGAATAAGAATATTAGATTTGCTTTGTTGAAATATCTTAAAGATACAGGAAATTATATAAGAATATAATGATGTTTATTTATTTGTTTATTTATTTATGACTATTATTATTATTATTTAGTATGATATACATACATATATGATACATGCGTCGATGCTCCACACTCCAGTTCAGATGGTGGCGGTAATGCACTAATAAGCTAGTCTGCCAACCGCCAATAAACAGTAGAAGAAGAAGAAGATGGATCTTTTCGGGGATAGTGAGCGTCATCAAGAAATCGAAAGTATCGCTAAGTGCTAGTGCGCGAGGCACCTGAACGTCTGCTGCTCACAGTACCGCGATTTCTTTGTCTGAAAATAACGAACATTTACATTCATTATGTCCAAAACTAATGTACTGAAGATAAACTCTGATAATGCAGTGAGGGTAAGTTCATCTCTGTAGAATTTATACTATTTCCACTCTCAACATAGTGCAGTAAAAGTAAACGCGTTTACGACTGTTGACAATATGACTCCTCAATGAAGTTTTAAAAGGGCTTGTGTTGTTTGTTTGGTAGTTATTGAACATAAAACACTGCTGGCGATCTCTGCTTATGTTAAAAAAAAAAAAAAATCCTGAGTCACACTTCCTCATCCACGAATGTTGAAAGTGAAAGTAACGTGAAAGCATGGAAGGCGCGATCATGTTCATGGACAAAAATGGTGTTTGAATTGTAATTGTATATTTGTATTACCTTCATCCAGATAGAAAACTACCGCCAGTCACTGTATAAGCAGGTATGAATTCAATTGAAATAATACACACACAGGCTAAATTTGAGATCGTTGCATTGGTTGTTTGTGTTGACAATATTCATTGCATTGACAGGCAGAAGAGCTGTTCTCCAATCACATACCTCTGAAGATCTCACAGCTTGACAACCTGCTGAAGGTACCTTTGTTCATTTGGCATATCCAAAGTGACCAATACATTTGGGAATTTATGCATGTGTGTCCTTGGGAAATGAACTTGTGGCCTTGTTTCTGCTGCCCAGGTTACCATTTTGTGACCCAGGACCATAAAACCAGTCATAAGGGTAATTTCTTTGAAATTGAGATTTATACATTACATGAAAGCTGAATAAATACACTTTTCATTGATGTATGGTCTGTTGGGATAGGACAATATTTGGCCGAGATACAACTATTTGAATATCTGGAATCTGAGGGTGCAAAAAAATCTAAATACTGGGAAAATCACCTTTAAAGTTGTCCAAATGAAGTTCTTAGCAATGCATATTACTCATCAAAAATTAAGTTTTGATACATTTAAGGAAGGAAATTTACAAAATATCTTCATGAAACATGATCTTTACTTAATATCCTAATGATTTTTGGCATAAAAGAAAAAAACGATAATTTTGACCCATACAATGTATTGTTGGCTGTTGCTACAAATATAGCCGTGCTACTTATGACTGGTTTTGTGGTCCAGGGTCACATTTGAGCAATACCTCGACTTCAGTGACAACTGAATTTAAATACTTTTCTTTTATGGTTTTAGGGGGATGACTTCAGTATCACTGACCTCTCATCTCTCCATGCACCCCTGGACATTCCCATTCCTGACCCCCCTGCTCCAGAAGATGAGGTTGGCATCCAGCTTGTGATTTAAAATGATGCTTTTTGAAATTAATTTGGGGGAAAAAAATAGAATAAAAAAAAAATTATTAAATAAAAAGATTTAAAACGTTTATTTAAATATTTTAACAGGAGATGGAGACAGATAAAAATGAAGATGATGAGAAAAAGAAGAAAGGTAATTCACACACACACACACTCTTTGGGTTTCCATGCTTTATGGGGACATTCCATAGACATAATGATTTTCATACTGTAAAAACTATATTTTCCATCCCCTTACCCAACCATTCACACAAAATATTTTTAGATTTTCAAAAACTTAATTCTGTATGATTTACAGTATAAGCTATTTTCCTCATGGGGATTTCCTCATGCAATCATGAGTACATGAATGACTGAGTGAAATTGTATTTATGAATGGGAAATTTGGAAAGATGATACACAAATAACTGATTTTCAGAAAGGCACGTTTATCTGAAACATTGCGTAAACACTGATCTATAGCTAATATAGAATAGTGGTTCTCAGCTTTTTTGACTCCAAGGTCCCCCATTGTCCACAACAATATTTGAAGGGCCTTTATCCCTAGTTTTGTTTTCAAAACATGTTTTAATCTATGGGTACTCCTAGTTTCTGTAAATTTAAAATGTAACTAAAATAATTATGAAATTAAAACAGGAGCTGAATGTTCTTCAGGCAAAATTGTTATGAACAGATTAAATTAAGGTGAATGTTTACTAGAGAGATATATAGAAGAAATGTGGATAAAAGTGCTTTAAAGTTGCAAATTTGCACCAAACCATAACTGTGATACATTGTTGTGATATGGAAATATGGCATATTTTTGTAATGTTAAATTTTTCTTGTGTCAGCTCCCAAGTGTGGTTTCATCAAAGGAAATGAGAGGATTGTGAAGTTGCTGGATATTGTAAAACCAGAGATAATGGCTCTGAAGGAGACCTGCATCACTGTAAGTGAGCAAAATTAACTCATAGATAAGTTTTTAGCATTTTCCCAGATATACAGTAGTGGCAGCTTTATTCTTTTATTTTTTTTTCAGGTTTCTTGCTGGATTTCTCATCTAATTCCAAAAATAGAGGATGGAAATGATTTTGGAGTTGCAATTCAGGTTATTAAACCTTAAAAGGCTCAGACCGTTTCTAAATGCATGCTTTATACCACATAATGTTTTTGATTCTGAATCTCAAAGATAAGCAGCAGTTAACATGACTGATATTGATATTTTAGGAAAAAATCCTTGAGAGAATTACTGCTGTGAAGACCAAGGTAGAGGGTTTTCAGACCAACATTAACAAGTATGACCAACTATTTCAGTACATTGATTATGCTTACTGAAGATTGTAAAATTGCAGTATATTTTACACTCCCCACATTTATTCATTTTGTCATGTTGGTAATGAAGGTGTGTTTATCTGCAGGTACTTCTCGGAGAGAGGTGATGCAGTGGCAAAAGCTTCCAAAGACACACACGTGGTGAGTGTGACCTGTCAAATCAACTTATTAGTTTCATTACTTTTTTTGTATAGCCACAGTTATTAAATAGGGCTTTCAATACCATGTTCTCGGTTTTTGCCATTCAACCCTTTGATTCATGAGTTAAGAGGTAATTCAAGTACTCTGTGCAAACACAAAAGATGTACAACTCTGAGCATTCTGTAGCCCTCAACAATGAAATTGAGTATTTCAGAAATTACAATTTTGCAAGAAAATGTGATGTTCAGGCGTAATAAACATCACCCAACTTTTTACGAATACGAACAGGCAAGTACAAAGCAATTAAATCCATTTAATGATTAATTTTATATAATTAATTAAATTTTATCTGCAGTTTTCTCTAAAAATACTAGACAATTATTACATAATTTGCATATGTAACTGTTTGGAGGTAAATCACCAGATTTACACATTGACCCCATCACTTCAAAAAGATTTACAGTATAGTTTCAATTAAAGCAATAAGCCCCAATAAGCCGCTTTGCGCTGTGCCTAACAACGCCCCTTAGCTGTTATAAATTCACTGTAAACCACGGCTTCACGGGGCTTATTGCTTTTATAAAACGGTTATTCCATATATGTAGCAAGGTTTCACAAAATAAAACAAAGCAAATAAAATATAATGAAATTAATAAAAATATTATTCTTCCGCCAAACAATGTATTTCCTTCGAAAGGGTTGTGGTTGCAACAAAGTGGTTGCCGAGCAACACAGACGTAAAAAAAAAAAAGTGTGTTTGTAGAGTAATTTACAACAGCTTTGAACGCGGCTCAACCAATCAGAATCAAGGACCGGAACTATCCGTTTTATAATAACTTTTATAGTCCTGAAATACACTTTCATACCCTTTTTGTGTAACAATAAATATATATTCTTTTGGCAGATGGATTATCGCTCTCTGGTGCACGAGAAGGATGAAGCAGCCTATTCTGAGATTAGAGTGATTGTGCTTGATATACGCGGTTTCTATGTGAGTTTCTTACATTTATTCATTCAGCAAACAGCTTCTAACTAAGAAATGCTACCACACAAGCGATTCATCCTGGGGATATTGCCTTTACGAATGAATCATGATAATTGTGGACACAACTGTATGGCTGAAGATTCAGATATCTGTTGTTTCTCAGGCTGAACTCTATGATGTCATCAGCAAGAACCTGGAGAAAGTGACGAATCCTAAAGGAGAAGAGAAGCCCTCCATGTACTGAGACAGATGCTTACTGGGACCAGCGCAGTTCTACAACTAGACCAGTTTTCAGAATTTCTCATTTCTTCACATGATTTTTGACACTCTACAGATACATCTTTAAAGTGGTTTGTTAGTAAACTTGTTAAATCAGTCATAAACATACAGTGTGTTGTGGTACAAATGATGAGTTCATGTAAATCTACATGTACATTTATTTCAGCATATACAAAATAAATCAGGAAAATGCACAAATTCACAAATGTGACATTCTTAAAGCAAAGAACCACATTAAAACCAAAAATGACGATTCCACAAATTATCCTCATTTTTTTCATTCACACTTCAGGAATCTATCACACCAAATGCTATTATAACATGCAACTGAATTCCAACTCAGTCCAATTCATTTGATCTGTTTTAATGTAACAAGCTGCAAATGTTTACAAAAACTTTTTGGATCACTTAAAAAATAGAAAAGAACTAATGTGGAAAAACTCCCCTCATAAAATGAAAATGAATGTTTGAAAACAATAAGTGATCATTTTTCAGGTTTCTTTCATGAAACAGGAACATAAATTGTATGTTTATTTTGTGGAAGGTGCTACATATTTCTCAAACTTCTGGTCCTTCTCCTCCTGGAATCAACTGGAAAACAGCAGAAACACATGATTTCAATACATTTGACAAAGTAATATGCCATTTTAATTAGCATTCATCTATTAATGCAATTACAGTTTTGGTAATTTTTTAATATAGTCAGGGATAGGCTGGGATGTTAAGGCGTGTTTTTAGATCTGTGGGCTTCCTCCTAGTTTCTTGGTTTGACATTTTAAGAGTCCCTGTATTAAAGAACATCAGCAAAAATGTCAGATTTAGAAAACTTTTTTTTTTTTTTTTAAGTTTTAGTAAAATACTGAAAGAAAATGTTGAGATACAGCTTTCTATATGACCCAGTTGGTTGGTAGATGTAGTGCATGGTGGCTTTCATTAAACACTGGCTACAAAAACAAACTTACATAAGAGCTTTACTCATATTCATACACTAAACTAATCTAAAAGCAAATGTTGTCAATTCATTAAGCGTGATATATAGTTGATTGTTAAGTGATTTAAAGATGAACTCAATAATTGATCATACCATTGTGATGTTATTGCCATTGAGTAGAATCTGATCCAGCTTTGTGATTCTTCTTCCTTCTGGAGTGATTTCACTGTGACACAAAAATAACACATAACACATAGTTGTTATGGCTCAGTGATATCTGAGATGAAGAAACATCAAGTTTCTGAAATGTAATCTCACATTCATATTGATATCATACATTTTTTGTAAAATGTTTTTTTCAAACATATTTTAATATATTCAGATTTCCGATTTGAGAAAACGTGGTGGAGCCACGTAAAAAGTTATAAAACATTTTCCTTACACCTTGAATACATGAGTGTACAATTCAAAAATGTATAAGTGAATTTTCGAAACATTATTATATAATATATATTATCAATTCATGACATCCTAAACTATAATAATGAAGTCCCCATGGGGTTGCTCAATTTGACCTGGAATAACCACCCCTTTTTAAAAAAAAACTGTGTTGGTTTCCCCAGAAGTGGTGTTTTTGCTCTTGAACACATCAAATGGAAAGGCTGCTTTATTCACTGTTTTTGCAATACTTACGCAATCGAAATGAACACCTGGCATCTTGACAGGACACATGGATGCCATTTCACGGGACACATTAAGCTGCATTTGCTTTTTATTTAAATGTTCAATTATTTTCTACTTTTATAACATGATGTTTTAGGGAAATAAAAAAATTAAGACACATTCCAAATTCTGTATGAACCTTGTTAATAGCAAGAACACAATGGTGTCTGGATCCCAGTTAAAACAAAAACATAAAGCCTATATTAGAGTATCAATACATATCCCATATATATTTAGTCATAAGTTTGAGGAGCAGTTAAAGTCAAAGCAGATGGATGCATACATCAGGTAAAGATAATAAATAAATATATAAGCACATTTTTAGGTAGAAACATATACTTACAACTCTGTCACATCCTCAAGAACCATGTCTGATTAAAACAGTCAAGAAAATGTATGTGGAGTCCTGCCACACTTTTTAAAGGAGACATATTATGCCCATTTTTACAATATGTAATATAATTCTCTGGTGTCCCCAGAATGTGTCTGTGAAGTTTCAGCTCAAAATACTCCAGAGATAATTTATTATATCATTTTGAAAATGTCTATTTTGAGTGGAAGCAGAAACACGCTGTTTTTCGTGCCTGTCTCTTTAAATGCCCATTACAGCTCGGATCTGCTGAAAACATCTGTTTTGGTTCTGATTATCATGTTTATCGCGCTGAAATCATGCGTTTTAAACCATATTAGTTTAAACTTATGATAAGTCCGAAGCACACGGACAGAAAGCAGCTGTCACAGCATGTGAGTACTAAACTAAGTTCTCATTCACACACAAGTTTACTTTAAAATCAAACGAGTTTCAAAAACAGTCGGTTATGTCTGAAGGTAAACTGCTGGGAAATAAATCGCATGTTTATTTTAGATCTGTGTGGCAGCAGCAATATACAGTAAATAAACCAATAAATACACTGCTTGTCTCCTCTGAGGCTGGGACTCTA
>NW_015653519.1:307892-323110 GCF_001515625.1 Sinocyclocheilus rhinocerous | reverse complement strand
TCTGTGCAGACAAAGACAGAACAGTTAGCGTGTTTTGCTCAAACTTTTGCCATGGGATTAGAGCTGGTACACCGTTGTCGCTTGTGAAATCAAAATGACGGCACCGTGGGTGGAAATTTACAGATTATGGGGCGGTAATATTATAATGAGAACCCTTTGCAACGTCACTAGGGGAGCGAAATCAGACACGCTAGTTTTCTCAGACGCTTGCAGAAAAAGGCTTTCCAAAACAAAGTTACTGGGTTAATCTTTTTCACATTTCCTTGGTTGGTAGATGTACCGGGGGCCTGATCATAGCACTTAAAACCTGGAAAAGTCAGATTTTCATGATATGTCAACTTTAATTTAATGCACAGTCTCTTTCTTTACATCAGGTGAAATAAAACTGTAACTATAATGGTATTATAACAAAGAGTCTCTTACATTCATAGGACAAATAAATGATTGTAAAGTGTTACTATGTCCAGGAGTGAATGTGTAACAGTGGCATCGGCTCTGTACTTGTATTTTGTAAAATAAAACTGAATCTAATCCCAAAGCATTAACCATCACAAATATGTGCAAGTTTTTTTTCCAGCACATAAAAGGATACTGACAAAGTCATCAAATCCGAGCAGAGTTCCCACAATCTCTTTATCGTTCTTCATGACGATGTGAATCCGTGAACCAATGCATTTATCCACCAGCTCTGAAAGACATCACAGAAGCCATGACAAACACATTCAAAAACAACTGAAGCTGTTCATGTCTGCAGTATACAAGGTCTGGACAGTGTGAAATCTGCTAGCCTAAATGTTCCAAAGCAGATTACAGTATACATCAAAAGACACATGCAGTATCCCACAATACAACGTGCTTGACACTCCAAAAAAAGTGTGACGAATGAAGCAGAAGTGACAAAAAATTTTGAAAATCAAGTTTTACATATTTCAAGATAGATCACTTTGTTATAACTTAAAGGGGTCATATGATGCGATTTAAATTTTTCCTTTCTCTTTGGAGTGTTACAAGCTCTTGGTGCATAAAGAAGATCTGTAAAGTTGCAAAGACTAAAGTCTCAAATCCAAAGAGATATTCTTTATAAAAGTTAAGAGAGCACACCTCGCTTTTTTCAGACCGATGAGCTTTGTAAAAATGTACGCGTTTCAGAAAGGCGGGGCATAGAGGAGAAACAATAATGTACAGTATGTGGAAAATAATGTGTTTTTTTAACCTTAAACCGCATAAACACATTTCATTACACCAAATACACAAAATAATGTTCTTTTTAGCAGCATCATATGACCCCTTTAAGGCGCTTGCCAGTAGTGTCAAATGAATATTAAGGTTTAGATATACTTCAAACTTTAAATCAAAGAACAAACAGATGTGACAATTTCAAACTAAATCTGGCCAAAATGAAGTTCTATTGAAGTATGTTTCGGTGGTTTGAAAAAGCTTGCCAGAGTGAACTTTCCAGGAAAATGTTTAACACCTTAAGTCTGTAATTGGTCCATGATGATTACATGGCAGTTGGGTCTGATTTGAGGCTCTACCTTCTTTGAAGTAAAATATCTTCAATTTCATTTTTTATAATTATTCTGTCGAGGTCAAACATAAGTGAAAACATGAATAAACTGGAGAGTTGCTTTCAATTAAAGTTGTACTTATAATTGACATAATGATTCCTTTATTCGGAATTCCTGAATGCCATTCATCAGGTATTGCAAAGTTCTTTTTTACCCCCTGACTGAAGAACAAAACAGAACTTACATGAGTATGTCACGTTTTATCTTTGTTGTAGAGACAAAACTCACATCACGCGCAACTCACTCTAGTGTACGTGGCTTGTAACACTCCAAAGAGAAAGGAAAACTTGAAATCGCATCATATGACCCCTTTAAGTATACTTTGGACTTTTAGGGTTCCAGTTGGGACAGATCCTGTGTCGGATATTTATGTCCCCCGGACTTCAGTATGAAACATAAAACGTAAGTAGACTAAAACAACACAAAATAATTATGAGCAATAAACTTTTAGAATAAGTACTTCTAAATAAAAAATTATGAAAATTATTAATTTCTTTCACTTCGGTAAGAATATTTTAAGGTTAAGTGGTTCACTTTATCTATAAGCTGTTCCCGTCTTCACATCTTTACAATGACTGAAATACAGCATGTAAAATTAAAATAACTTGCAAAATAATTCATTAACATTCATAGAATTTAATTCGACACGCCCCTTGCAACATCCAAACCCAGCAATTCCATCATCTAGAATTCTGGGGTTTCCACTTTTAAAACGACTTGGTCTTGACACTTGGTCATTCGTGTGTTTGCAACTCGTAATTACGACATTATAGGCTAACTGAAGATTAAATAAATTAGTGAACTAATGAAGGGAAGGGGATGACAACAGAATTGAATAGGGGTATGGAGTGAATTCAATATAGATGCTCACTTTGTAGCAGAATTCGCCCATACTGACTGCAGGGACGGATTTCCATTTATATCTTGAATCACTTATTTAAAAATGATTAGACCTATTACATTTAATATACACGTGTGTCCAGTAATATAAATAAATTAATAAAACGTACTGAGATTTGAATGCGACTCAGTGGGAACTGGGATCTCTATGCCCCCATTACAACAACTACAAATGTTTAATTAGTAAAATAAATAATCCATTAAAACCTAAGTCGCACATACCGAGAGGTAAAAGCTGCGAGGGATTCGTTGCCGCGATCGCCGCCATTTTGATAACAGACCTTAGTAATCGGCCACTGAAAAAAATACAGACATGAGAAATCGATATTGGTAGCCATCGATGACTATGATATAAACACAAGTGCAGCTGCTCTTCCGTAAAGTTCAGATAGACAGCCATGAGCAAACCTTTTATTGTAAAAAAAATAAATATTTGTATCCATTAAGCTACGTTAAGTTCTTTGACAATAATACATTCAATTTGTACTTATTTTACTACTATAATAACTATTTAAGTGATTTTAAATAGTTTAAATAGTTTTGATAGTTAATAATAGTTAATTTTGATAGTTAATAGTTTAAATAGTTTTGTCTCTACAACAACAATCAGAAAAGGAAAAAAGCACCAGGCCCAGATTGTGTTACACCAGTCTGTCTGAAATCCGTAAACATACCTGGCAATAAAGCTCATTCTGAATCTGATTCTGATTCTTATAACATTTACAAATTTAACCCTAACCCTAACCCTAACATTTACAAACCTGTCCGATTATATGTATTCTTTGCATGCATTGTTACCCATTTTGTAAGTATTTGTCATATTGTTTCTTTGTCTTGTGTTGTCACCTGTATAAGCTTTTATGGTTCAGCTGCCAAACTTGTATTCTCACATTTTTGCTTTACGATTCATTAGGCACTACTCCTTACAAATTAGACATTGTGGACAAACGCATCTGCTAAATGAATAGATGCAGGTCTAATGTAATCTGTGACTCATTTATTAACTGTAATGTTCAAGGTGTATTCAAGATTAGTGCCTAGGTTTTTTCTCCATTGAAATGCCCTTTGGTCTCCCACCAAGAGCAAGAGAATGCGTCATCTCTTGACTGGAGATGCTGTTAATTTTTGTAAAGATGGTCAATATCAAGATATCTGTTCTTTATTGTAATACAGAAATACTGATGCCATCTAGTTTTCCTCAGCATGAACTTTCCAATGATATGGTATTGAAAATACTTTAGACACTAAAAATATTGGAAACAGGCTATTGTAGATATTGTACTGATGTGTGTTACAAATAAAACTTTATCTTTATAAAAAAATTATTATTTAAATCTGGAGAGTTTTAGGTTTATTAAGCTCTTAAAATAAAAACAAGTTATGTCATAAAAAGACGAGGAAACATTTAGAGGAAACTCATCAAATGTGAGTAAATGAGTGTAATTGATCCTGTGTTTCTTGCAGATGGTCTTATGTTGTTGATTCTCTTTCAAACATTTTAACCTCCTGAGACCCTGCATCCTCATATGAGGACATTATATTTTGGTGTATTTCTCTGAGACTATACATGCCACAGTTTGAAGTCTGGATGTCCTGTACAGAGCACATTCCGGGCTTTTCAGAGATACTAAATGTTTTTTTCATTACATGTTGCCCCAAAAACACATTAATATGCAAATTAGATTTAGTTTATAGATACATTATATATAATGAGAAAACCTGTTTATGGCCATTTTACACACAATTTGCATAAAGAAAAATGGTATATCAAATCATTCTGTTATAGCATAGTTGAGAATTATCTTTATACAAAGTTTGGTAAAAAAAAATCCTGAAAACTAAAAATGTATTGGTGATTTAAAAACAAAAAAAATTGTTTTTGCCTATGCATGTTCATTCATGTCTTTTATTTATTTATTTGTATATCAAATCATTCTGTTATAGCATAGTTGAGAATTATCTTTATACAAAGTTTGGTAAAAAAAAATCCTGAAAACTAAAAATGTATTGGTGATTTAAAAACAAAAAAAAATTGTTTTTGCCTATGCATGTTCATTCATGTCTTTTATTTATTTATTTATTTATTTTAAATGAGTCCCGATGTCCTCTTCCAAGGACGTAGCATAACTTATGAATGAAATATCTTTTTTTTTTTTTTTTTAATGCTCTAAACAATGTAATGACATGAAAAAATACTATTTTTTTCCTAAAATGTTTTGCCGGGTCTTAAGAGGTTAAGTCCTGAGAACATGATCATCATTGTTTCATGTCAGCTCTAGGTGTAGTATCCTTAAAGGAATAAAAAGAGAGAGAAAGCATAGGCTATTATGGATAGAGGACTCATATTTAAGCTGGAAGCAATGGTTTGAAGTTAAAAATGTCTTAATAATGAATTTTATTACAAATAAAGTTTAATGAGTTTGATGTACACATAGAAAGATTGTTGACAAAGATTTACTAGAATCAAGTAAGTGTTGAACTTTTGCATGGCCTCTCCACACTCCAGCTCAGTTGGTGGCAGTGATGCACCGACAGAACAAGAAGTCTATTTCAGCGAGGTATCATTTCTCGCGTTCTCATTGGGTACATGTCATGCAGCTTCATTCTGATTGGCTGCAGTGCAGCACACACCGCGTCGTGAACGAGCTAATGCGCTGCATCATAAACTGAGCATTTTTTTTTATCGCAGTAAACATAAAACACAATAAACAGCATCACTGGTTTATTTCTTTAGCTTCCAAGCGTTAGCAAAGCCTTCTAAAGGTAAGTCGTATTCTTCAGGAATAAAATGTTTGACTTCATAATTAAAGTCTTGTTCTGTTTGATGCTGAAACGTTGTATATCAATTTTAGAGTGTTTTTTAGTGTTAAAACGCCATGTGAAAATACAAGATGCATTTGAGAGGGATGAAAAACTGATCATTCAAATCAAGTTTTGAGACGACTAAAAGATTTGACTCGGCCAAAGACCTGTATAACGAAGCAGGCTTGCTAGGCCAGTGGTTTAGATTTTTGTATGCCATGTCAAAATTTTCACTGACGTTACACCACAAAATGACCATGTCTTAAGTAAATCGCGGCTTCCAAGACATTAGAAACGCCGTTGTCTTTTGGCCTCATAATTACAAACTGCAACTATGAACTAAAGAAATGTTATTACTACTGTCTACATATATTTAGAAACCGCTACTATGTCTAAAGAAATGTTATTATGTTTCGCTGTACTCGTAAAGGAATAAAATAACATGCCTTCTATGGAACCCTATAGAAGATCTTTCTCAAAATATCTTTCTTTATGTTCCACAGGGGAAAAATCATACAGTATATAACGACATATAAGGGTGAGTAAATAATGACAGAATATTATATATATATATATATATATATATATGAAAATTTCAAATGGCACTTAGAGGCAATATATATATTTATAACACAGCTAAACTTGTTCTAAGCTAACTTATATAATGAGTATAATGTAACTAATAGTAAAATGACTGAGAATTTATTGAAAGCCAGTAAACAGACAACAATAAAATAAATATTAGAATTCAGATGTGTTTCTTTAGTTCTGACTGTGTGTTGAAAGTGTTTCAGTCACATTGGTGCCTTTATATGATCCAAGTTGTACAACATCTTTATAAGAAGATCTCTGACTCTATCCACGTCTTTCTCACATCCATGTCTTCTTTACAGATGTCTTTCAACGCTGGCCATGGATGCCCGAGGGGAAGACCAGCCGCTCCGGTCCCAATGTATCGTCCTGCTCCTCCACGGTATCACTACGACCCTTCGGCTGCTCCAGGTCCTATCTATAACCCTCAAGGTGGCAGTAACTACATGCCACCTCATCCTGACTTCATGCCATTCCATTTCCCTGCACCCTCACAGGGCTCTAATGCTCTGCCCCAATGCCCCGTACGCCCACCAGTCTTCCCAGAGCCGCCCCCTTTTCCTCCACCTGCTCCTCACAACTTGGACAGCTCCGCTCCAGTTCCGGTTCAGAGCTCTTACCCTTACATGATGCCCACCGTCACCCCTCCACCTCTTCCACCTGTGCCACCCTCAGTGCCACCTTCCATGTCCTACCCGCCATCATATCCCATGAGCTACCCTCCACAGCTACAGCTCCCTCCTCCACCGAGCTTCAACCCAGCTTACGTGCAGCCCGGAGGTTCCTTCAAACCTGAACGCTCCCGCCCGCCCCTGCAATACAAGTCGGACACCTGTTCCCGCTCCCCGGAAAGACTTCGTCACTATGATGACCACCGGCACAGGGGCCACAGCTATGGAGGATATGGAGGCCGGCATAACCGAGAGTTTGGAGGAGACAAACGGGACAGAGGGTGCAGTTCAGAGCGCAGGCGGTCAGACAGCCCACGGTATAAAGCGGACTATGACAGAGGGCGTGTACCGTCAAGACACCGCAGCAGGTAACACACTTTACTGCTCATATTCCTCTTTTTCTATTATCAAAAAATTATAAGACCTCTTTTGGGACCAGGTTATCATAAGCCATCTTAACATTTTCAAAGTGGCATCTGACACAGCATTTATACCTCAAAAACGCTGCAGCGAAGTGTCACAAATGTTGTTTTATCTTTCCTAAAAACTCTAAATAACATTAGCACTTGTTCACACTGCTGCACTTGAGCACTCTAAATGTAAATCATTTGAATACAAACTAATATTAATGTTAAAATTACTACAGTTTTGACCAAAATGCTACTTATAATGATGTAATTCACTTTTAACCCCTAATATTTTTTTTCATTGTGCGAGTGGTGACATTAAATGTGTTGCTCTGGGACAGTTGTCACTCACAGATCCAGTTTTTAAGAGAAGATTTACCATGCAACACAACAAATTTATCTGTCCTGATGAAACTATAAATTATACACACGGGGCCGTTGAATTCTTGAATCTGATTGGATGAAGGACGTTCTAAGGCATCGTGACCTTATCACCACCTCGGGTGTGCATTATTTTTCTAATAATTCAACGGCCCATCGTCAATTATTCCTTACATAATAAATTAACACGATAGCAAAATTTCAGTAATCTGTACCAATACCATTACGTTTTCATGATTTACTGTACCAATTTCGATAACATATCAAAAGCTTTTGGATTTTTAAAAAAATTTAACTATTTGAAAAAACTGATATTAAATTACTTAGTTATTAATGTTAACAATAATAATACGTTAAAAAGCATATAGCATTTAAATGCTGTTCAATTAAGTAGAATTTGCAAAGAAAGGATCATAATAGAGTAGTAATGTTTCATTATTAGTAATAAAATGAAAAACAAAAAAAACATGTTGCATATAGTATTACAAGTGGTATGTGTGTTGCACTTAAACGGCAAGATTTAATGCACAGATCTCTTCTGACAGCAGTTGACTGTAGCAATCATAATTGTAATCATAATGACTTCAGATTCAATCCCACATTTAAATATGATTGACTCTCCCAAAACTTGTTCATTTGGCAGAAAGAAAAATAAAGTATCAAAGTATTCAGATCACAGTATGAATAGGTTGTATACAGACAGCTAGCAAAGAGCTTTCCCTTTATAATCACTGAATCTTATATGACTTCAAAGGATAGTTAACCCAAAAATTAAAAGTCTGTCATCATTTACTCACCCTCATATTGTTCCAAACTTGTATGAGTTTCTTTCTTTTGTTGAGTTCAAAAGAAGATATTTTGAAGAATGTTGGTAACCACTGACATCCATATAGCACGGCACATTATAAAAAGAAATGAGTCCTTATTATGACCCCGTTCAGTAATTACCCCCAAGACTGACTATTACAAGTGACCAAGCAACAACATTTTACTGCATTTATGTGTGATTTCATTGAAGTTGTTTAAACCTCTCCAAACACACAGGACTTTTATAGACTTTTATAGCGTTCAGTAAGTTTTTTGCTGGGTTGCCTGATACAGCGTAAAATATTGCCTCCATCCCCCAGAGAACGCTATCGGCATAGAGATGAGCCAGGTTCACCCACCTCAGACAGACACAGGAAGCACATTCGCAATCGTTCAGGCAGTCGAGAGAGAAAACGCCGACGTGTGGATGAGGAGAAAGAGAGGAGAACAGACAGCGCCTCAAGCAGTCGAGAGAGATCGGTGAACTACAGCAGGACTAGAGATGTAGAGGAGACGTCCACTGACCGACATGAGGAGGAGAAAGGAGAGGAGGAGTTACTCAAACCTGCCTGGATCCGCTGTACACATGCTGAGAACTACTACTCCAATGATCCTATGGACCAAGTGGTAACTACAGTAATCAACACAAACTGCAGACAAGCAGAATGTCCTGACATTTTTACAAATTTACCACAAAATCATACTCTCCTTTTAAAATATAGTTTTGTACTAAATATTTTGAAGGTGTCATGACCAACCATATCATATAATCGTTTCTCCCCTTCCGTGTGTTTTTATTCATCTTTAGGGTGATTCTACAGTCGTGGGAACCAGTAAGTTGAGAAATCTGTATGAGCGCTTTGAGGAAGAGCTTGGTTGGAGGCAGGAGCGAGCCAAATCCTGTAGACCTACATGGGATCCACCCAAGACCAAACTGGACCAGGATCAAGGTATTGTGTATTTTACTATTTCAAATATGTAGTGTATTATATAATATTATATAAAAGTTGCAACATAATGAACACATTACAACATGCAGTGATGTCATTAAACTGTATATGTATCTTATCTCTTTGCAATGACAAAATTGCTTGTGCTTTTCGATAGTACAGAATATGGCTCAAAAGTGTGAAAAGTCCATTTTTAAATGTAACTATTTAATGCCAAATATTTGTTACCTGTCTGTGGGCCAGACAGTTTAGAGGACGAGAACAAACTTGCTCATGTTAGTTCTGTGTAGAAATGAAAATGAAATAAATCATTCTTTGTTTACAATGATGAATAAATAAATAAATAAAAAATCAATACATTTTTAAGGCAGTCCGCAACGTCTTGCAATTACATACTCTAGATGCATGTATGCTGTTTCTCTAATGGTATTTTAGTGTTTTGTGGAGCTGGGCAATATTGTAGAAGTGAAGGGGTAAAGACATGACAAGGTGGTTTATTTAATTAGCAGTTTTGTGTTTACGTTCAGAGTGTGGAAAGTTGATGTTCCTTTGATTTTGTTTTCATTTCAGAGCATAAGAATAAGCAAATACACAAATAGTGTTAGCTATGTCACTCAGCCCTAACCCTAAAAGAAAGATGAATTTGTTGTGTGTTGTGCAGATGAGAGCTCCAGCGAATCAGAATGTGATTCTGATGGAGGCGGTAGCAGCTGCTCCAGCAGCTCTGACTCTGAGGTGTTTGATGTCATTGCTGAGATCAAGAGAAAGAAAGCTCATCCTGACCGCCTCCATGAGGAGCTGTGGTACAATGACCCTGGACAGGTGCGCTTCACCATTTTGCTGAGAAATTATGGTTGTTTTGCTCAAAAAGCCATATTAAGCTAGCGATACATAAAAATCCATAGATGCTCATTTAAAATTTGTAATAACTAAACAAATTATATTATTATAAGACTGTTGTACCTGCATTTCTTGCATTGCTGTGGCACAGACAAATAATGGGGACAATAATGTTAAAATGCCTGTGGTAATAAAGGGATAGATCACTCAAAAATTGTAATTGTCATCATATACTCATCCTCATGTCATTCGAAACTCATAAGACTTTGATTAGTCTTCAGAACTCAAATTTAGAGATTGTTTTTAGAGGTTTCTGTCCCTTGAGTGAAAGCTCAGGAAACCAAAACTTAAATATCCAAGTGGGTTATAAAACCATTGTAAAACAAATCCAAATGAATTGCCTTCTATGGAACACTTCACTTCACTGAGTGGTTTGATTAAGTCTTGTGACAAGATACAATTGCTTTCTTTGATGAAAAGGTTTAATTTAGACTTTTACTTGCATCTGTTCATCATGTAATGTGATTTTTATCTTTTTATAAGACTTGGATTTAAGTTTTATGTTTGGAATGTGAAGGTAAGTAAGTGATGACAGATTTTTCTTGTTTTTTCATATATTTTTTTTTTTAGGTGAACTATCACGTAAACCAAATGTGTTATTCATGTAGCTAGCTATAAACGTCAACAGTTTATTTAACTTTTAACTGACTTGTTCGGCAACGTTCTCTTCCAGCAGTAGTACTTATCTATGTCACATCCAGTAATGTTTTTTCAGAACTGATTCAAAGTGGGAAAAAGAGTTCCTAAAATTAACCATTAGTTCTGAAATTATGACATTTTGCTTAAGTGTTAACTGTTTGATTTATGTGTGTATTTTGTCACTTAAAATAAAGTTACAGTTATTCTTGTGTTTAAAACTCAGATGAACGATGGACCGTTATGCAAGTGCAGTGCCAAAGCCAGGCGAACTGGAATCCGACACAGTATTTATCCTGGTGAACAGGTATGCGTGCATTCATTCAATCACTTCATCTGTTTTAGATCCATATTTAGGGCCCAAGCCACTAAGGCGCAGGGCCCTATTGATCCCCTAGGGCTCTACGGCGCCCCCTGGAACACAATCAGAAAACTTGATGTATATCTCACACATACTTGCACATATTCATATGAAACTCGGTACACATATAGATCTCATTGAGATGAACAACTTTTGTTATACTTGTCATAGGTTTTTTACCCGATTGCCACCAAACTCTTGTGAACATGATCTCAAGACATTGGGGATGCTAAATTGCGAAGGGATTGTTTGCGATGAAGTTATGATGAGAAATGAAAAACAGGAAGTGTCTAATAACTTCCACATACATTGTCTGATTTTGATTAAAGGGATAGTTCACCCAAAAATTAAAATTTGATGTTTATCTGCTTACCCCCAGGGCATCCAAGATGTAGGTGACTTTGTTTCTTCAGTAGAACACATATGATAATTTTTAACTTTAACCGTTGCAGTCTATCAGTCGTATAATGCATGGCAATGGTAACAAAATCTATGAGAGTAAACCAGAGTAACCCTGCGGCTCGTGATGACACATTGATGTCCTAAGACACGAAAAGATCGGTTTGTGCCAGAAACCGAACAGTATTTCTATCATTTTTTACCTCTAATACACCACTATGTCCAACTGTCTTTGGGCGCGCGTACGGCATCCGGTGCGTGAGGTGTGTACGCACTCTTGTGTAGTTTCCCGTCCTCATTTCTTACTTAAAGTAACAGTAAAAAAAGATAGCAGTAATTTTCTTATATCTTTAAAGTGCAGCTTCCAAACACTTCAAAACATTTTACATACAGAGAACAAGTCATTCTGAGGAAACATGCTTAGTTTCATAAATTTACAAAGCTCTATGGAACTATCAAACTATCAGACATCTGATCTCACTCTACCTCTGTGTACGTGTGTGTGTGTGTGTGTGTTGAGTGTGGGGGTGGGTGAGAGAGAGAGAGAGACTTTTTTTAAACAAAAAAAGTCTCTTTAATCACCAGAAAAAAAATTAATCGGTCATTTTTTTTTTCATTACAGCTTAAGTAATCTCTTAGGCCTTATCCTTTTCTGTCAGTTTTAGAGACAAAAAAGTCCTAGAACCAGTTAATTTGTAGGGCACTGGCAATATAATTTTATATAATTAAGTTAATAATTATGTTAATTACAACATAAAAAGATCTAAAGATACAAACGCATGGACTTATAAATGTTTGTGCTGCAAATAATAATTAAATTGACACTCATTTGATACTGACCTATGACATCCTGTGACATGTCATTCATCTGAATTTTCTTATATCTTTAAAGTGCATTATCCAAACTCTTCAAAACTTTTTACATATGGAGAACACATAATTCGTAGGAAACATGCTTAGTTTCAAATATTTAAAATGCTCAAGGGAGTGACAGAAAATAAAAAACAGTCAAGCAATTCAGCTCACAGATGAAGACTAAGCTGTAATGCAGGCAAAAATATTTCACAAATGCTTATAGATCAATAAAATCGTTAAAAAATGCTTATAAATAATTAAAGTTTTGGTAACACTTTACAATAATGTCTCATTTGTTAACATTAGTAAATGCATAAACTGACAAGAACTATCAATGAACAATATATTTTTTACAGCATTTATAAATGGTTGTTGATGTTAGTTAATCAAAATGTTCATGTTAATTCACATTGCATTTAATTATGTTTTAGTTTTGAACTTAATATTAACTAACATTAATAAATGTTATATAATTATTGCTCATGTTAATTTATATAGTTAATGTTAATAACTAAAACCTTATTGTAAAGTGTTACCAAAGTTTTATATATTGATTAACTAACATTAATAAATGTTATATAATTATTGCTCATGTTAACTTATATAGTTAATGTTAATAACTAAAACCTTATTGTAAAGTGTTACCAAAGTTTTATATATTGTGTGTGTGTGTGTGTTTCACAGTCTTGATGGTTTGGATGAACCCTTTCATTGCTTTATCCCTTAAAACCAGACTGCCAGAGGGTTACTGTAAATGCATGTGACCGCTGTGCACCGTTCTCCTGATGCCACCAGGGTGGCGTTTGCGCTGATGGCTTGGGCCCGCCATCGCTGCTTGCAGCTATATTTAGATTTGTATTTGCTTATACACTGTTATATGCAAACATTTGATTTTATATATTGTGTGTGTGTGTGTGTTTCACAGTCTTGATGGTTTGGATGAACCCTTTCATTGCTTTATCCCTTAAAACCAGACTGCCAGAGGGTTACTGTAAATGCATGTGACCGCTGTGCACCGTTCTCCTGATGCCACCAGGGTGGCGTTTGCGCTGATGGCTTGGGCCCGCCATCGCTGCTTGCAGCTATATTTAGATTTGTATTTGCTTATACATTTGCTTATACACTGTTATATGCAAACATTTGAAATTTAAAAGTGTCTGGAATTTGGAATTAATGAGACAACTAGTGGAAAAATATTTATTCTGTACAATATAACAAGCACAAAAAGAAGGAGAGAAGCTTTGGAAGCCTGTGTTGAGTTTGAAAAATCAGGAATTTCCTGGGATGATACAGTTTATTAAACCCTTAATAAGTATCAAAATTTTTGCATGAATGGGCTAAATGATTGCAAGTCTCTGATGGGCCTATATAGCGAGGTGTTGATAGTAAATATTCGCACATGTGGTGCTCCAGTTGAACTCAAACTCTACATTGACAAGTGTTATGTGAGCCAAGTGCTGCATTAGGGGACATTCACACAGGACACAAGATTTGGAGCAATGGAAGTAAATCTGGGAATCTCAGTATGCATTTTTTCAAAGATTAACTCAATTTAACTGGTCAACAATCACTGAAAAGAATGCACCAAGATGTCTGTCATTAGGGGTCTGTGTAGGATGTTTTTTTTTTCTGGATTTTAGTTCCCCAAAATTCAAAGTTCTCCAACCCTTCTCTGCCCTGAGCCATCTTGTATCTAATCACCAAGAAGACATCTAGAGTTTCTTTGCATCAACAAAGGACCAGGACCAATCTGACACAACATAACATTTGCTGTTCTTTAGATGGGAGATGGGAGGAGCAGGGACTCTGAAGTGGGTTTGTCTGACTGGACTGGTGATGAAAGGAGTCTAGATTACAGTATGTTTCAACTGCGGGTAATTGAGCCGTTAAGGAGTGGATAGCGTAGTCCAGTAGCACAGGTGCCAAAGAAAGATAGTAGACTGTGGGTTTGAGTCAGGGGTGTCAAATTCAGTTCCTGGAGGGCCACTGTCTTGCAAAGTTTAGCTTCAACTCTAAATAAACAAACCTGAACCAGCTAATCAAGGTCTTTATGATTACTAGAAACTTCCAGGCAGGGGTTTTAGTCTCGTTGGAACTACACACTGCAGGACAGTGGCAGTCCACTGTTTGACACATCTAAGTGAACTTCTCTAAGCTTAACTTTAGGGGTGGACGATATTACCAAAGTCTTCATGAGATGAGGAATTTTATATCCTCGATGCAGCATTTTCAAATTACAGGTAAAAGATACCTTAAGATACGCTTCACAGATCCATTTGAGACCAGCACATTTTTAGGGCCAGAGTTGAACCAATGTGCCTGGGACTAGCACCTGACCCACATCAGAAAACTGTTAAAAGTGGACACTGTTCTCTTTTTGTTCTCCCACTTAGACCAAAAAGAGAGTGAGGTTAATAGTAGGGCTGAACGATTTTGGAAAATAATCAAATTGCGATTTTTTATTTATTTTTTTTACCAATATTGCGATTGCGATTTAATATGCAATTATTTTTTTTAAAGCTCTTTATGTTCTGTATTATTCAACAAAGACACGCTATAAATCATTGTATAGTATGACCAACACAATATTATATAGTTTAAACATAAATGTTCTTTTCTGTAGGCCAGGCCTATATGTTACGATGAAATTAGGTGATGCATGAATTGATATGAATGACATTTTTATTTAACAACTACAATCACAGTATATTGACTGATTTGTTGAACTTCCAACCTTGTAAGCATGTAATAATTATGACAACATAAAGCACTGACAAATAAGCCTGATGTAAACATGAATATGAAAGTCAGTAACAAATCACAAACTAAAGTAGATTGCAGAAATATAAAAACAAATCTGTTGCATTACCACACTACTTTAGGTAATTCACAGTCACTGTAATAAACATATGTAAACATGTGCACTGCACTTTTTAAACACTGTCTGTTAACTTTAGACCAGTGGTTCTCAAACTTTTTTGGTCGCGCCC